>NW_008346548.1:11593215-11604966 GCF_000622305.1 Nannospalax galili | reverse complement strand
CTTGAACTCACAGAGATCCGCCTGCCTCTGCCTCCCAAGTGTTGGGACTAACGGCATGCACCATCATGCCCAGCTCCAACAATTCTTCTTATTATACATTCTGAATAAAACTGTTAATATAAATGATGTATTTCACACATATATGAAATTCTAAAGGCAATTTGATATATAGCTGAAGATTAAAAGAGAAACCTGGGCTGGAAATTTAGATCTGGTAGTCATCCAACACCTGCATTTGCTGAGTGGTAAGTCCATGAGCTGATTCACACAGAAGTGGGTGAAATTCCCCCACTGGAAACAAGGAGAAGGAAAAGAGCCATCATTGGAGTCAGAGATGAAAGTGGAAAGAATGTTAATGATTAAGAGAAGAGAGCAAAAAGAAGACAAGCCTGAGGACAAAACACAGAGGTGAAGGAGATCAGGAGGAGAGTGATGTGGTTATAGAGGAGCCTCATGTCAAATGCTGCAGTACTGCAGAGTAGGTCATAGATGGAGCAGAGCCACTGCAGTTGGTATCTGAGAGACCAGGGTTACAGTTACGTGGGGGTTGGGGAGAAATTCATGTTGTAGCAGTGACACAGTCATCCTAGTAAGTGTCTGGGATGATCAGAGGAAATGGCAAGGTCAGGAGAGGTTGGGCACTCGAAGCCCCCGTCCCACCCCATCACTGGAAGCTGCCAGGGTCCACACAGCTCCTCAGCCTGCCCTCTTGCCAAGGCTCCTGCTTCCAGCCTCCTCTCCTCTCACTACGTATGCTCCAAAGGGGTATTTCAGCAATCTAATTTATCTGGGGTTGTAACTAATTGGTCTTCCTTCCCCTTACATAATTTACCTTTAAAAGGGAACTAGCCCAAATAAAACTTTAGAGTGAGAATTCTGTATTGTGCCTGGTAAGGATGAACTAGAAAGAAGTGGAATTAGGAGCAGCTGGCTTTTATATCTACTCCAAAAGAGAAAACAGAGTGGCTCTTCCTACTCCAACTCTCCCCAAGAGTGGAAAGGGGGCACTGCTCCCTCCCTGGGCTTTCCCTTTCTCCCCCTGCTTCCCAGCTAGGGCTTGGGCCCCCCTTGGGCCCCTTAGGCCAGCTCCTCACCATGTGTGATAAATCACAGTTCCTTCAAACCATGTGAACCTTCATAGGCTCTCCAGGTCTCTTAGGCTCAGAAGTCATAAATGTATACACAGAATGACCAGATGATTGATCAGCTATTTCCTGTACTTAATTCTAGTCCATTTACTCTTTTGTTCATTAAATGTCACTAGGGCTGTTTGCACTCACCAAGTGTGTGCTACCTCAAAAAGCATTTTCACCACATCTCCAACCTTAGTGACTTTCATTTTCACCTAGGATGCTATTTTAAAATGCTAGTTCGGGGACACTGTGAAATATTCTGAGGAAAGGTGTTCTGGGATGAAGTCTAGGAGTCTCTTCCATGATCCAAAGACATCACTTCCTTTGTTGGGTGTGGTGTGTCAGACTTTAATGGTAAAGATTCACTTTGCTTAAATCATATATTAGGATGAGCATTAAAAAACAGCCAGTAACACAACCGTATCAAACAGCAACGGTGACACACAATCAGAACATGTGCCGGGGAACCAGCAAGCGTTTTCTTTCTGTGTAGCCTCCTACTCTCATTTACTGGAGAATGAAGTCCCTTATCACTAGCACAGGCTTGGGAGGATTTCTACCCTTGGAGGAAATGCCTAGACTGCAGAGCCTGCCACTTGGCCTAAGCAGTCTTCCCTGAAGGGCTTGGCACTGGCCTCCCAGGTACAGCTGATTGTATTCAATGAGACACTGCTGAAGAACTGCTTTCTTCAGCTTCCCTCTCTGCTCCTGAATTGCCATGAAATCATGGTGGAGTCTCTGCTCACCATACATCTGATCTGGCAGCCTCATCTCAACTTGTGCGCAAGTCCAGGCTGTCTCTTCAGGAGTCTCCGAGGTCCTGCCCACATCTGATGCCATCTCTTCTGTGCCATAGTTCACAAAATGATGTGTGAACTATGTAAGGATAGCTCCAGGTTTGATGGATCCAGGTGAACAGGTTCTTGGCTAGTGGGTGGATGAGGAGTGACTGAATAGACCATGGCAACTGACCCTTTTTACTGATAGTGGCTTCCTATGCTTAGCAAAAGTCACAAATGAGCAGCCTACAATCGAGGCCTGCCCATAAGTCTTTCTGTCAGATGTAGCTGCTGCTGTTTAAGTGTCTTCTTGTTTTGCAGGAGGTTTAAACCTGCTCTCTTCATCACGCTCCCTGTTCATTGACACACTTATGTGACTCATCTGTTGGCCTTGAATTTGCTTCTCTGACTATCTGAACTGCCATTGTCGCCCCAGCTCAGTTTCACAAATTAGAAAACTCAATGGCCTGAGCATAGAAATGAGGATAGGGTGTCAGTGTCTAAAGCCACAAGCACTTTGGCCTTTGACAGGAGGGCTGAGCACCTGTCAGTGGCAACCATGGTTTAGGACATGTCACAGGGCACAGTCTGGTTTCAGGGAGCCAAGTGCCATTCCCTCCCATCTCACTTCCTAATCATTGGTCCCTGGATACTTTCCCAGGTCCCTGACCAAGCAAGGCCCATTTATCTCCCCAGATTCTGTCCCAGTCACATTTCTGAACCATTCTGGATCACCTGGCCAAAGACTGGACACTAATACCACCTGTTCCTCCTAGATCTCTGTCACAGTGGTCATCCCCTCCATAAAACAGACAACACATTCCTCCCTGCTTCTCTCAATCCCCTTTAGTTTCCTTCCATATTACACTTGCCTCTCATCCCTCCATGCCTTTGTGCTTGCCCACTCCAACCCCACCTTTGCCTAGAGAACTCCCAATCACATTCCAAAGCTCAACTCACAAGCCTCTTCCTCCAAGAAATCCTCTATTACTGATCCACTCCCTCCCACTCATTCCTACCAGTTGAGGGTCTCTTCCTGAGTGTCAGCATAACCTTGTGCTTACCTGGCAAGGCATCTGTCACATGGGTAACTGTGGAAAGCTCTGACACAGAGTCATATGGTTTCAAAAAGAAGACTTAGGGATGGAGCAATAGCTCAGTCAGTAGAGTACACAAGCATGAGGACCTGAGTTTGATCACACAGAACCCATGAAAAAACCAAAGTGTGGTGATGTGTGCTTGTAATCCCATCTGTAATCCCAGCATTGGGAAAGAGGAGACTGGTAGATCCCTGGAGTTTGCTGGCCAGACAGCCTAGCCTACTTGGCACATTATGACCCAATGAAAGACCCTATCTCAAAAACAATGTGGAAAACAACGAGGACCTGGTTATATAGGTGTTCATAGGTAATATGTTGTCACCTAAATATATCATATTGTTTATTAATTTATCCACTCAACAACTACTTATTGAGTAGTTGAACTACTGATTTTGTTGCTGGCCCAGCACTAGGAATTTGGGATATAAATGTATGCAGACAGAAGCATGAAAGTTATCTCCCAGAGGGAGATATAGACACAGTAGCTAGATAAAGGGAATGGATACTTAAAAACTCAGGAGATCTTAGGACAAGTCATTTGAGGAGCTGACATTTAAGAAGAGACTTAAACTATGAGCAGGAACCAGCTAAGGGAATGCTGAGAGACAAGCTCAGGCAGAAAGCACAGCTTGGATGAAGACCCTGAGGGAGAAGACAGCCTGTGTGCTGCTGCTCTTCCACCAAGCAGAAGGCAGAAGTAGTAAGAAAGCAGGTGACCAGCAGCAATCGTGGGCCTGGAGACTTCTGCATTGAAAAGACCTCAAAACCTCAAGTTGGAAAGGCATCAGCTAAGATCTAAACCACTGCAACTTGAAGCAGATAGTTTGGCAAAAATGAGACATAATCATATGTTAAACATAAAAACTAACTTTTACTCATCACTTGAGATTCTATGTAGTTAGTAAGCATTTTATAAGCAATTTTCATTTGTCTCTCCCATGAAACTCCCAGGTAGAGGCTACCATTACCCCCACTGCATGTTTAAGAAAGCAGGTTCAGAAACATTGAACAACCTGATGAAAGTCACCACAAAGCAGTAAAGTCAGGATTTTAATGTAGGTCTGACTCCAGGATCATGCAGGCAACAATCACGGCATCTCACACATCAAGGGATGGCATGTGAGCTTGGAGGAACCTTAGAGCTTACACTTGATAGCTCTTCACATCAGAGCAGAGAGCAGCAGTTCCAGGGAAGAGATGCAACTTGCTTCAGGCCGTTCCATTTGGTGGATGTCTTGGACGTGTGGGCCAGACATTTAGGTATCTATCACTGAACTCCAGGCTGTTTTTTGGTAGGTCACAACCCTTTGGAACTGCTAGGAAAAAAAAATGCCCTGTCTTGAAGAAGTGGCCATCCAATAATGGGGCTTGAAGGTTGTATTATTTACTTTTGCATAGATGCGACCAAATAACCTGACAGAAACTACTTATTCAAGGATTTATTTTAGTTCATTGTTTCAGAATGTGAGTTCATCCTGACTAGAATGACACAGTGAAGGAGAACAGTTCATATCAAAAACTGTTAAAAAGCTAAAAAGCCAAAGAAAAGCTGGATACAGGAAGGAGTCAGGGCCAGATATAGCCCCAGTGACCTACTTCCTCTAGCCAGGCTCCACCTTTTACCACCTCCCAATAATACCATCATATTATAAGTCCACCAAAGGAGTGATCCAGTCATTAGGTCAGAGCCCTCATGATCTCATTATCCTTGGAAACACCCTCATAGATATACTTAGAAGTGTGCTTCACTGATCTCCTAAGCATTTTTCAAGTCAATCAAGTATGCAATCAAGATTAACCATCATAGGTATATTTATCTCTAAGTATAAGGATACATACTAGTATAAGGATACATACAATAATTACGTTTGTCTAGGGATATGACATAGGGGTTTCTCTAGGATCTATGACCTCTCCACACATGTGTATCTGGCTATGTTTATAGTACCACACATGAGTTCCCTCCCATTGAATGGGTTTTAAGCCTGTGAGATGCTCAGCCCTAAGTGCCACCTCCACAATGGAATCTTTACACTTAAGGCTCATGGAATGGAGCATAGTGGAAGAGGGAGCAGAGAGATACTAATTGTATCTCTCAACTCTCACCAGCAAATCTTCCTCATTCTGGGGCTCCATTAAGGGAGTGATGCTTGATAAGCTGACCAGACTCCAATGGATGAACACACACTGAAGGATATCTGGGTACACAAACTTGACTCCATTGGCCTTAACATACATGACAGAATGCATGAAATCTGGTGGGCAGGCTAGGAGGGGGTGCAGATAAGGGGAGGGCTCTAAATATGATTAAAATGTATTATATGAAATATATAAAAATTCAATAAAAATATATATTTAAAAAATATTAACCATCACAGAGGTCTGGTGCATCCTGTGTGAGAACTAAAACTTCAACTCAGGAATAAGGATCATCCTGACTTCTCTCTACTGGGTCAATGTGAGGCCACCATCAGCTGGTTTTCACTGTGCTGTGGCCTGACCCTATTTGTCCCAGCCCCCAATAATGCTACTGGCAATTCATCTTGTTCCCATGAATGTCTGGCAGATTCTCACTTTAAACAGCTACTGCAACAAATACAATATGAATCTATTCTGATAGTAACTGGGGACAGACACAGAGAGGGGCAACAAACTCTCCTCCAGAAGACCAGCAGAGAAGACAGAGCTGCTTAGCTTAGGAGTGTGAGCTGCTGGGACTGCTTCAGTTGGCTTGAGTTGTGTTTGCAGGAATTGGGGTAGGAGAGGATCAGAATACTGCTGTAGGAGCCCAGGAAAGACTAGTGCTCGGGTCAGGACTGGAGCAGAGTTAACCTTTAAATCAGACCTGTTCATGAAGAGTGGGTTCAGAGAGGAATGACAGGTACATTAAAGACTCCCTCTTTAATGCCACTTACTCCTCTGTCCTGGTGTCACAGGTGTAGACAAGAATGCCAGCTGAAGACTAGGTCTGCAGGGTTATCTAAAGAAATCAAACCCACGGCTTCTGGCCAGACTTTTACACTTGGAGACTTCACCACAAGCAGAGAGTGGGAAAAGGAAAGAATGGCAGCCTCAAACAAGCCACTTGCTTTCCACTCAGCCCTAGCTCTGTGCTGTACCCCTCCCCCCAATACTTTCATGAACTGAAGTCTCAGGTCAGAACTGGAGGAAAAAGAGAGAAACTGCTCCCCTAACCTAGAATTCTACACCATCCTCAGAAGTATTGAGACTCTGGCTATAGGCACTCTGAATCTGCATATCCTGTTTTCTGCTCCAGATTGTAATCTTACAGTGTTGCCTGTTTTCTGCTGATTGCCCCAAACCAGGCCACACCCACTTTTCTAAACAACAGCAATCAGCAGGTGTTGAAGAAAAGTGTTAAGGACACATTAGCACCTGCTCTGAGTTTTTCTAATCTGTATAAACAGAAGTAGTAACAAGAACACTGGAGGAGGCCCTGCCTTCTGGAGACACTAACCAGCAGTTCTCACCGTGTGGTGGTGAAGCACTCTGTAGCTAATGAATGTTTGTTGCTAGAGGCAGATTTCTAACCCACCCTTCATAGTAGGGAGGACCCCTGCACAGCTGCTTCTCCAAATTCGAGGGCAGTAGCAGAGGGCTCCCTTTGCCTGCCACAGACCTCTCTCCAGTGGGTCTCTGTGAGACACTATTGGTGCTCTATTGGGATACAGTTCAGCTACCATCAAGACCACTTAGGGATCTATGTTACTTTTACTTCACCCAAACTTTTTTTTTTTTTTTGCTTTTGTTTTGGTTCCCTGAAAGATAATCTTTGTCTCCTTTACCAGTCATTATTATTCCAAAAGGTTGATGTCCTGTGGGGGTGGGGTGGGGAGGGAGGTCAGTATGTTTACATACATGTGCTCATGTATGTGGAAGACAGATCAGCTTCAGCTGTCAATCCTCAGGAGCCATCCACTTTGATTTTTTGAGACAGTCTCTCACTGGTCTGGAGTTTGCCCAGGAGACTAAGCCAGCTGGCCAGAGAGCCTCAGGGACCTTTTTCTTTCTGCCTCCCAAGTGCTGGGATTACAAGCACACGCTACCACACCTGACCTTTTTACATGGCTGCTGGATCAAACTTAGGTCCTCATGCTTATATAATAAACACTTTAACAGATGGGCTACCTCCTCAACCCCAGATAGTGTCTTTTCTGCCCATGTAACAAGACATCTTTTGTCTCCGAATCTCTTACTTGTTATGTGAGGCTCAGAGGAGAGGTAAGCTAGCACCTTGGTATGTTTTACCCTAAATTGAAAATCCCAAACTCTTCTGGAAGGTATGTCTAACCTGTAGCCTGTGGGCAACATGCAGCCAAGGAGAACTATGAATAATGCCAAATAAAAAATGTAAACTTACTTAATTCTTTGGTGTGTGTGTGTGCTGTATGTATGATTCAATTACACTGTTTTTATCATGCCAAATAAAAAATGTAAACTTACTTAATTCTTTGGTGTGTGTGTGTGCTGTATGTATGTGATTCAATTACACTGTTTTTAAAATATTTTATTATTTTTATTTTTTATGTGTATGAGTGTATTGCCTGCATGTATATAAGAGCACCATGTCATGCAATGCTCATGGAGGTCAGAAGAGGGCATCAGATCCTGTGGAACTGGACTTACAGACAGTTGTTAGCTGTCATGTGAAGGCTGACAACCAAACCCCCATCCTCGGCAAAAGCAGTCGGTGCTCTTAACCATTGAGCTATCTCTCCAGCCCCTCAATTACACTGTTTTTGAATGTGAACTTTGGAGATGACAATGTTAATTACACTGTCAAAACACTGGACAGCCTGGGAGATTCTGATTGGCTTGTGTAGGGTGGGGCTTGGTGGTTTTCCAGTTCCCCCTGGTGATTCTAGCATTGGCAGTAGCTAAGGTAAGGCTTATCATGTCTACTTTCAGGTCAAGGATATACCTGTTGTCAGATCCACCCCCCAGGTTTTCCAGAAGCCAACCTAACTCTTCCTCTGGTCAGATACTCAGAAAAACCTGAAGTGGAAACCAAATGAGGAAGGTTAGTGTTTACAAATGTCAGGATCATGAAGTGGTCATTTAGATTTTTCTTTCTTAAATAAAGTTAAGTATTAAATAGCACAGACCTAAGCCCAAGGGTTCCACCCAGCATTCTCAAATATGTTCATAAAGGGCATGTCAGAGGTCTAGACTTACCTAGCAGGACTTCTCATCCATATACGATCTCCAATGGTGTCTTTAAACAGAAACACTTGTGCAATTGAAGAGTGTCCAGAAAGGACAAAGATTTTCCATCTTAAAGACAACTAACAGTGTGTCATAGCCAAAGGGAGTTGCAAAGAGCTCTGAGACTTGTGTGGGAAAAGTAGCTCTGCAGAAAGCATGCAGCCTTCCAAAGAGAAAGCCTTCTGACAGGCCACTTAGCTTGCTGCATACACCCTGGTGCAATGTTTGCCATCAGCAAGGTCATCTAACAGACTCCCAGGCTCTGAAATAACTTCCATCCATAAGGAGGAGACATACTGACAGAGCCAAGTGGCCTAGAAGGTGGCACGGAAAGGAGCTATCCTCTCCAAGAGAAGACTGCCTTGGATACTCTAGAAGGACTGGAGTCACTGCTTCTTGAAGTCTGTGACAGTGGCAGAGGGGTGGGTTCAGTGGCAGGTGGAATGGAAATTGACCTGTCTGCCCAAGACAGTGACCTCCCTCACAGAGCTATTTATCCCTTTCATCTGGGCTACTCAGAAGGTGAAGCAGAAATGAAAAGGAAACCAAAGCAGTGGACAGAAAGAAAGAACAATCTGGAAAACAAACCTCGTAGCCTCTGCTCTTGTCCTGCATCTTTTCTATCCCTCCTCAGAAAACCCAAACCTCCCTCTTCTACCTTCTCCATCTACCTGCCCCACCCATCTACCTGGGGGAAGGACATCTTTAGAACTGGGAGTGGAACTGGAGAGGTTAGCACTAAGGGCTCTCTGTGCCTTTGCTCCAAGTCAGAATAAAATGGGCTGTCTCTGCAAACAGCTAAGGAGTTAAAAAGGTCAAAGGGGTATAAAAACAATTCTTTTAGCCTAAAAAGGTATCATTATGATTACTGCTCATGTCTATAAATAACAAGCCAAATAGAGAGTTCACATTGCAAAGACCAACTGGTATAAGCAGTGACTGAGCCGCTCCACTAGGATGATATTTTCTGAGGTGAAGAGGAGGGGGAGAGAGCTGATAGGACCTAGTGGACAGCAATAATGCCGCCTGCACTAGGGTGGAGGCCCTTCTCCAGACAGCCGAGGGCGGTCTCCCTCCTCTTCCTATCCTCTCACAGATTCTCCTTTCTCTTGTTGGGTTCTGTTTTCCTGGCAGGGACGTAGAATCCTCCCTAAGCCACATACTTCCTCCAGGAAGCAAATATCATCTATGCCTGTGCAACCTCCTCTCCTCTTTCTCCTTAGGTAGCCATCACTGCCTTGAGAGCACAGTTCTATTTGTTTATGGCACACACAGACACATGAACAGATATCCCCTGATGTGGTCTACATGCACCTCACACAAAGTTGCCCTCCAGGTTGTGCTATTGACTGCATTTATAAGCCAGCTCAAAGCAGGTGGTCTGGACCACAGCCAGCCTACCTTCTTCTTCTCCTTAGCTAAGGTTGCCCTGGCAGAAGGGACTACTGAAGACCCGATGGCTGATGTGAAAGCAAGGCTCAGGCACTCATGGGAATCTAGGAGTAGAGATGTCAAGGAGAGCCAGAGGGAAATAATCTGTAAAGTGGGCGAAGGACATCTTTAGAACTGGGAGTGGAGCTGGAGAGGTTAGCACCAAGGGCTCTATGTGTCTTTGCTCAATGGGCTGTCTCTGCAAACATCTAGTTCAGATAGTCTGGACACTCATGTGTAGGAGAATAATAATACCCCCACTTTCAACATCAGGGAGGTCCAGGGTGATCACAGGCCCTGATCACATCAGTGCTGATAGAATCCCAGAACTGGCACCCTGACCCTAGGGGCACTGCAACCCAGTTGGGGTGACATCCTCTGGAAAGGGGTGGCTGGTGACCTCTAAACCCCTGCCTTTCTTGAGCTCCAGGATCCTAATCCTTTTACTTTCTTACCATCCAGTTCAGACTCTGCTGCCATTTAATTCTCACTCTTTAAGTCCATGTAACTAGTGAGGTTATCTGTTGCCTTGGACACATTTTGTTTTTGTATTTTCCCGAGATCCTAGAAATGCAACTGGATAGTGAGATTTCCTGAAGGCAAGAACTGGTGCTGCCAAACTACCCCAAAGAGTCTACGATTGAGAGCAGCCTGAAAAAGCTACAGGTTCATTTGACCAGCCCCTTAGGGTTGGTATGCGCAAGCAACTGTCCCTCACACTCATAGAATTCAGTCTGGACCCATTTACCATCACACCGGCAAAGCACTCCATGGCAGTCAGAGTTGGGCAATATCTGCAAGCCCACTAGAGGGAGTTTTCTTGAGTTGGCCAGTTAGAAAGCCTGGATTTCCTGCAGAGGAAAACAGCCGCCATCTGGAGATCAAGGGCATTCTTTCCCGCCCCCCCGCAGGAGCTAGGATGGGGTGTGCCATAGCACTAGGTTCAGGTCTTGCCTCAGGCACAAGGCCAAAGTCAGCACATGAATGACTGGCAATGGGAACAGATAAAATTCCAGCTATGGACAGAATAGACTAAGGGAGAAAAGTGCTCTAAAATGCTCTCACATTAGGACTTTTGAGCAGCTCCCCAATCAAACCAGGTCCTTAAGCGACCTAAAACAACTTGGAATGGGGATGAGAAGGAGGCTCTGTGAGAACAGAAGAACCAGAGTCATCAGGATACACACTTGGATTACATCAGTATATTATCCGGAAACACATTTGTCCTCGCTGAGTCACCATGGCAGACAGTGCTCAGTCTGAGTTCCAGGAGAGCTGGTTGTCATCCTTGCTCAGTTTAGAAACATCGGGTCACCTCTTCAGTAAGACAGTCCACTCCTGCTCCCGCAACACCCCTGCAGGCTTCATCCTAGCAGAGGGCTTGTCTCTCTTGCAGCTCCTTACAGAGAAAAGGGGATGTCTAGAAGGAGGCCTGATCTGGCCTCAGTGACTTCATGCCTGCAAAACTCCCTGGAATTGGATTTATCTACATGACACACAGTAATTAAAAATACCAGACTGGTGGAACTAACCTTCTTGGGTGTTTAACAGATATACTTTGAGGCCTATAATAATTTGGTCAGAGGGACATAAGGGACACTTTTTGCTCCTTGCCCTCCTAGGGTGACTAAGTTCCAGGGGACTATGAGCATCTCTCAAAATGTCCTATAATGATGGTGGGTCACCTGTCCTCTTGATCAAGGAGGCCGAGGAGACTCCACCAGATGGACTTGAACCAGTGTCCAGTCTATAAAGAGGAGGGTCAACACAGAGGAATCATTTCCTCTGTGCTCCCAAGCGAAGCCAACCATGGTCGAGCACGACCTTTGACTTATCTTCACATAGGTGGAACTGGTAAAAGAAAGGAGCCAGGGGCTCCTTCCAAACTCATGTGACCCCTGAGGAACAGGTCCTCAAAAGACCTTAAGAGTAAAAATAAATTGGTTTATCTGGGGCAACTGTATGGTCTTAAACACCCAAAATGAAAGTATAACCAAAGAATAAAGTCATCATATATTTCTTTAAGAGTTCAAGGGATTACACTTCCCAGATATTAGGCTTAAGTTTATATAAAAAAATATT
>NW_008346548.1:11590769-11593187 GCF_000622305.1 Nannospalax galili | reverse complement strand
CAACTGACTGCTGCTATATGAGGAACAGCTGATCTTCCTAAAACAAAGACCTCTAGATAGGCTGACTAGATTCACTAGAAGGGCAAATAGTGTAGTGGGGAATGGCTGGGGGTGCCAACAACACAGCAGACAGTAGCAGGGATATCAGAGTATAAGGGCTCTAGTTGGAGGAGGGAGGCTATGGGAGGGTGCTATCTGGGAAGTGGGTGTAAAAAAATTAATAATAATAAAAAAAAACCTTCCTGGAATTGGTTCCAAGGATTTGGGGGGTAAGGCCCTGTCTTTTCCCTTGGTGCTCTGCAAACCTGGAGACAAGCAACAAAAGCCATCCTGTGTACCCTTCCCTATTCTCAAGAGCACATGCCCATTGGACATTGACCTCATGAGAGATCAGACCTCCCACTTGTGATGAGCTTGTCCAGGCTCAAAGGTCCTTTTCAAATGTTGTTTAAATATTTGTTCTGCCTCCGATAAGGAAGATTTCTGGAATGTTTCCTCTCACCAAAAGCAATTCCAGAAGCCATGATGGGTAGGGAAACACCTTCTTTCAGTAGAGGACAGTAGCAAACATGCAGGAGGGGCCTGTACCCACTTACGCGGTCAGCAACAGAAAGCCTCATGTTTTTATCTTCCATGTGGAAAGAGGGAAAAGTGTTTGAAAGGAAAGATTTAAAAAGACAAGACTTTTATCTCCAACTCTGTGACTGATGAGATAGATGAGGGAGACAGTGGGAGTTCTGTGTGGTAATTATGCCTGGGACACTGTGGCTTCCACCTCCTAAAACTGAAGACAAGCCAATAGCAGAGTCTTATTTTTCCTTTAATTTTTCAAAACATTTGATTTTACAAAAGAGAGCCAATAGTTATTATATATGCTAAGTTCTTTAATCATTTTTCCCAAATAGCACTGTTATAAAACTCCCAGCTTCCACTGGCAGTTGTGTCTAGTCTAGCTATTTCCACATACAATATTTATTTGCATTTACTACATTTGTCTGAGAAAGTTTGTGTTAAACATATTTTGTAGTAAAGAATAATATATAATTGCCTAACTACTTATACTTTAATGTTCAATAAAAAATTTTAAAGTTGTAAAATACAAGATTTAATGAGAAGAGGACAGAATGTTATTAATTTGAAGCCTCTAACAATCCATCTCTGCTTTCTGATGTAGGGTAGTAAAGGTACTGTACCACTTGGTGGCAGCACACCTACATTGCCAAAAATGTATATGATAAAGGCAGCCTCTGCGCAAAACAAGTGCCTTAACATAAAGCACCAGTATCAAATTGATCCTGAAAACATGCTCTACCCTGAACACCAGTGAAGAGCAAAGACCTAGCCAATGACCAGTCAGGAGAGTAATGGAAAACATGTTGGAAATGACCCTACAGCAGGGAAAAAGAAACAGCCCCAAATCTGGACCCCACCAAGAGGAAAACAACCTCCTTCACTGCTAGGCCATCTCTCAGCATCTGTATTCAAGGGACTCCCTTATTCCTAGCATCCCAGCCAAATAAATCTCAGCTAAATTCAAATCATCTTGATTACCTAGCATGAACTTCAGGAAAGCCTGAATGCGTTGGATTTTATCTCACCTGACAAACTGAAGTTTACGTAATCAAAATGACAGCAGACACTTCAGCTCCATAATCAGTCTGCTCTTGGTGAGCTATGGACTCTGGCAGTCTAAAAGAGATGCTAAAAGGCCACACCTGAGCTTCAGAAACTCATTCTACACTGCTGCCCAGAAATGAACTCCCAGAAGGCCTCATTTTCATGATGGAGGGCAGATAAGGACAGTTCAGCTGGGCATAGAGGCGGCTGACAGTCATACTAAGCCAAGCCAGAGACCAGCTGCATAACCAGCTGATAAGCTAAAACATGTGCGGAGTGAAAACTAAAGATCCAGCTCTGAACACTACTATGAGGTCTCTGTTAAGGAGTCTTGCTCTTTTAGGAAAGAATATTCACCTGGGAGACCCCAAAGGGCAGGTCCAGTGACTGATTCCTTCAGCCTTTACACAGTCAGGATCAGGCTTAGGTGGGTAAGGTATATTCAGTTTTCTCGATGATGGTGGGAACAACGTTTGTAGAGTGGCTAAGCAAGGCATAATGAGAGTATAAGTTAGGAAACTTGAAAAGTAATTTAGTGATTTATCTTGCTAGCCTTAAGAAAAAATTTAAAAAAAAAAAAAAAAAAGATTTCTACAGCTGCCACAAATCTAAACCAATGAAACCACTTCAGATCTAGACAAAGGTTTATTATCATGTTTATTGAGGATAATTTCTGACAGTAAAGTTTTAGAAATAACTTAGATGTTTTATATTTGGGTTAATTAAAATGTAAGTTTTTAATGTTAAGAAAATTTTTGTAGTATAATACTAAGTGAAAATTGAATAACTTTTTTTTTTTTT
>NW_008346548.1:11557774-11584276 GCF_000622305.1 Nannospalax galili | reverse complement strand
GTGCTCCTGGAGCCCAAGAAAGGGACTGAGTTGCTCTGGGTGAGAAGGATCAGGAAACAGTATTGGTTCCCCAGGTGTCTGGGGCCCCGAGACTAGGAATGGCGCAGGGCCCAAACTAGGAGTATAGAACGGCGAGGCGGGGGATGGAAGGGTGATAGACTTACCCCAAGCTGAATAACTTTTAAAAAATTTTATTTATTTTATTTTTTTAGAAGAAGCATTTCATTACAGCTTTAACCTATTCAGTAACAATTTCCAGAACAAGGATACACCTCTTTCAAAAGTGGCTGTAAAGTTTTAGGTTCACAGTTGAATTAATACGGTTATATAATATTGAACTCAATATAAACCCTGTCATAAAATTGAATGAGTTTTTACCCTTTAAAGAAGATCTCCATTTCATTTTAAAACATGCTGTTTCCTACATTTTTAATGCTACTAACAGATGTTTGCTCATGTGTCTTTAATCTTTATGTAACTGATTGTTACTACACAGTCAGTTATACTCAGATCCTTAGTACCTGAGTATGGCTATAAAGTCAGGCTTTTTAAAAGCTCTAAAAGGACAGATAACAATCTATCAATTTTTATCTCTAGGTGGTAGAGTTAGAAGTGCTTTCCAAAAAGTGAATTTATTTTCTTTGCTTTAACTTAGAAATATTTTAGAAGTATTTTTCTAATTTAAAAGGTGGGACAAGACTATTAGGCACATTCATTCATTCATTCATTCATTCATTCATTCACTCATTCCAAGCTGATTCTGTGCTACTGATCTTACTATTTCCTACTATTACTACTAGTTTTGATCCTAAACTAAAGCACAGCACCAACTCTGACAGAGCGGGGCTAGGGACAATGAAGGGCACACAGCAAAGCAAGGTAAAGAAGCTGCCACTTGTGGTTTGCCCTTTCTGTGTGCTAAGCACTTTGTGAGGTGCTTCATGAGTGTCATCCCACAGCACCCTCATGCCCACAGGTGAGGAAATCATTAGCAAGTGTGCCATGCTCCTGCAGAGGGTGGGCTCTAGAGTCTGCTATGCAGGGCTGGATGCACCTGCAGAATTTCCAGGTGTCAGTAATTTTCCTCAAGCCTACTCTGCCTCTCTGCTAGCCAACAATTTCATTCCACAAGGGCAGTAGTAATGCCCAGAGTCCTCTCTATGAGGACACATGGAGAACACATGGTGCAGACACAATACCTCAATTAGGACTCTTTCATCCAGGGCTGAGTCCTTGATTTATCTCCTGAAGGCATTTCCTGGTTCTTGGAATACCAGGGCTGCTCCTCACAGTTATTTCCTGACCAAATGGTTTCTGTTTCTGAAGGCCCGAGTTATCCTTCTCCAGTTGCCTCATAAATGAAATAGGAATTGTAACAACAGTAATAGCACCACTTCAAAGTGCTGTGAGAATTAAGTCAATTATTTAAAGTACTTTCAGCAGTCCTTGGAGCTGATCTAGTAAATAATCAATAAATTCCAGCCACTATTGTCATCTTTAGTCTGTATTACAACTGCATTTCCTAACCTTCTCCATTCTCTCTTCCTGTTAGCTGCCAAAATGAATCTTCTGAAGTGCAACTTTAATTGTCCTTCTGATGAAAAACCATTTTTTATTGCCTATCAGTCAAACTTCTTAACTGGTCCACAAAAATCCCTTTCTGTCACCCTCAAAAGATGTTTCCATCCTCTGGGTTTTGGAAACAATTAGAAAACTCTCTGAACATCCCAGCTCATTCTTTCCATGTCCAGAGCCCTTCCCTCTGCCTAGGCTGCTCCTACCCAGTATTTAAGGCAAAAATTCTAATGCTCCAGCTTTGGCTTGGAGTGCTGCCTTGCATAGCCTCCCCTTCCCAGACAGTAAGAACACTGGAGGTGCCCCACGCTGCAAGCTCATAGCACTGGGCTCAGCCTGCATTCCACATCTATTTCAGGCATTTCTCATGCTGTGTATTTGCTGGACTCCTCCAGGCCACAGGAGGAGGAAAAGCTAATCTTCCCTGTGCCTGGCACTTTGTCAGCACCTGACATCCTCTTCATAGAAATCAATGAATTAGGAAGAATTTCACTTGTTCTTTGATATCAATATCAATTATAGCACCTATTCAACTACTGAGAAAAGTAATCATGATTGATTTTCCTTGTTCAAGCTAACTAAGAGAAACGTCTCAAGAGACACTTCAGTGCCCCATTAATCTTCTTTTAACAATTTGGTTATGAACCCTCAGAGTCAGAAGTTTATTTTTCACTCAAAATCAGATTTGAAGGTTCATCCATGTTGCTATCACAATAGTTCAAGGAAGTCCTAGAAATCTAAATATGGTACTATCACTTTTACTAAGCTCAAAAACAAGCAAAACTAAACAGCATATTGACTATGGAAACATGGGGTAAACTATACCAAAAAAGGCAAGAGAAAGATAAACATGAAGCTCCAAGCAGTGGTTATTTCCGAGGAGAGCTGAGGTGGGAAGCATTCCTGGGACACAACAAGAGTAGAGTCATGCTCTGCCTCTCAAGTGGAGGGCAAGCTGGGAAGTACTTATCTCACTACCACTTTGTAATTTTCATGTACATCACCTCTGCTCTTTCTTACATAGCAAATACTGCTGTGGATGTGATATTATTTTGTTATTATTACTACTGTTACCCTCCATTAGAGGAAAGAGCAACAAGTACTGAGTGCCTGAGTAAAACAGAGAGACTTCTAGATTTCTTCATAACACCTGCATGAGATATGTCCCTAATTAAAAATTAGAACAGTATACTCAGAAATGTAGAATAATGTGCCCAATGTCTCACACTGTCCTAAATATCTTCCATTCACAACTCTGAAAAACCATTTCCTAGTAAATGATCAATAAATTCCAGTCACTATTGTCATCTTTAGTCTGTATTACAACTGCATTTCCTAACCTTCTTCTTCATTCTCTCTTCCTCTCAGCTCTTCCTACTATGCAGAGTCTTGGAAGGCTGACCACATAAACCATATCAGCAGGCTCCCTTGTCACCTGGATCCTGGGAACATTCAGTCAACAGCAGGTAGAAGAGAGGAGAGAAAAGTGAGGTAGGGTCCCTGCCTCCTTCCTGTCAGGGAGTCACTATAAGCAGGTGGCATCTCCCCTGAAACCCATGGCTCCCAAAGTGGAATAACAGAGCATTTCACACAGCAATCCTCTCTCTCCATACTGGAGAATCTGATCCTCCTGAGCCCTGCCCCCTTCATGCCTAAAAAGACCAATGTTTTCCAGCTGCTGTTTCAAATCTTGCTAGTTTCCCCATACCTCCCCACATCTTAAAAATGGCCCTTCCAAGTCTTCATAAACCACCCTGGCTGAGGTCATCTATTTCTTAGCTGCAAGTGGTAGAGCTGGTACCTGAGGCTGTGCATATTAAGATGCCTCTCATACCTCTCCACCCTCTTCTGCAAAGGTTGACATGACTAAGAAAGGTGTTATCTAACACTGACAGTTACGATTGTGGTTTATGTTCCTTAGCCATGTAATAGGACACTATTTGGTCTTCATAACTGATAATACAAATAGCTAACAAAAGGGACACTTAACAGGTATTGCTGAGAAATGTGTGTAAAATGTGGAAACAGCAATAGAAATGATAAACCTTCCATACACAGGCAACAAAAGAAATTTAAATGGATTTTTAAACATAACTCTTAAGCAAATGTAAATATAAAATGTGATTGTACTGGTCTTGTTCCCTGGCTCTTCTATCACCTTGATTTTTCCTTGAACCCTCCTTTGATAGTCACAGAACAAAGGGCAGCGTACCAATAGCACAGCCTGACAGGTCCTCATAACAAAGTGCATTTGATGATGACAGTTTGGATAGCTCCAGCTCTCTCATGTTAAAAACAGTGGGAGAAAACCCTTGTACTCTTTCTTTCCCCTCCATTCAGCTATCTTTCTACTTCTCCCTGCTTATTCTTATTTTTCGGTGATGCAGCACAAAGACAGTTCTGACTTTAAGCCCAATTTATCTTTTGCTAGAATCAGTAGAAGAGGAGCAAATGTTACCAAATAATAAGCCACAAATAAAGGCACCTTGGTTTGATTGACATTAAAGAATAACCTATCCTAATTTCTTATCATCTTTCCTCACTGACATGGCACTTGTATTGCTTGACAGAACACTCAGCCTTTTGGCAACACTGCTAAGAGCAGAGACAAGTGGCAGGTACAGCACTCAGTGCCCTGGGAGCAGCAAAAGATGATCATGACAAAGTGGAATAACAGTGATGATGAAGAGGAGGAAGTCAATGGGATAACTCAAGGGCCTTCACTCAATAAACAGTACTTAGAAATTCCTACTTCAAGCATATGTTCAGCTCCCAACAGTCCACACTGTAGGTTATGCCTGGACATCTGCTTACTCTTAGGATGGATTTTCCCTATCTCTTAATTTCTGGGGATATTCATTATCTGTTCATACCTGAGTTTTTCCTTCCCACTCCTTTCATATACAAGTAACTACACACAGATAACAGATCATAAGGACAAAGGAAAGGTTAAATAAATGTAGGATTGGTGACAATGTGAAAAGATAACATGAGCACTCGTGAGGCTTTCTGTCATGGGCCTGACACATAGTAGACAGTAAACAAGGATGCACTGATTTCAGTAAATGGACAGGAGGGCTTTTAAGGTCTTTTCATACCCTATGATTTTTCAGAACAAGATGCCTATAAGAGACTCTTGGCGTGGATGCCCAAACTAATCAGTAGCAGCACAGGGAAGGTTGAAGGGACCCATCTCTAGCCATAAAGGAGCCTGTGAAGAACCCATCTGCACTCAGGAGCACAGCTGCAATGCTGTGGCCATGTCAGGGAGCAGAGAGCAGCATCAGTGCTCCTCATGACAGTGTACTGTCTCTCCGTTGTTCTCCCGACCTTCCTCTCAGTCCCTCCAGGGTTTATTCTTCTCTCACCCTATAGAAATCTTTTCTTAGTTGCTTCCACATTCTGTCCCAACTTTGCTTAACAAGTCAGAATGAAGAAACATGTGTGCTCTTCCAAGTCCTTCCCCTTTTATTCTGAAGAAAGATGAGCCTGTGTGAGCTGTGTGAGATGAACACAGAAGGAAGGAAAATGAATCCTTCACATCTTCTGGGATTCTAATTTCTTCTGAATCTATAAGAACTTAGATTCTATCACAAGTCTCCATAAAAACTTTTCTAGTAACTTGCTTTAGAGAGTGCCTTGTTTCATATCTCTGGGAATCCCTTGGGGGGGGCACTTTAAAAAACTGCTTAGCCCCTACAAGGCTAAATGACCAAATCACCCAGATCAATCATAGGTTATTTAGTCCACTCCTTGCTCCGAGACAAATGGGAACATTTCTTCTCTCTAAAGACATCCAGGAAAAGATATTTTATTCTCTAGTTCACTGTTTCATGCAAAGTTCTTCAGATATATTCCAAGTTTCTTTCACTGGAGCTAAAGATCCTTTATCTTTTCTCTGGTCCCCGGTGGATGTCATCAAGAAAAAAATCGACACTTTCCCACATCTGTTTGTTCATAGCCTTCTGTTTGGAGCTCCCCAAGGCTCACCATTCCATTCAACATGTTTCCAAGTATTTGATACTGTTCCTAACCGTACTTTACCAGTAACCTGTCTATCATCACCCACCAATCCCCTCACATGTTCCTCCCTTGGACTTCTCAGAAATGTACTGCTTGTCTCACTTGACATTTTTTTCAAGAAATTAATCAGCACATTCAAAAATTATCCCAGGTCTCTTTCCAAAAGCAGAATTGAACATATAACTCATAAAATGCACTGGAAGGATGAAAACTCCAAAAGCCCAAGGTACCATCTCTTATCTGCCATATCAAACACTTCAGCGGTTCCCATTCTGCTGAGACAGAAAGCAGAGTCCTTGCAGGACACGAGCAAGGATGAGGAATGAGTACAAGTCAGGAGGCCTGTGTCCCAAAACAGCTCTGAGAGTCACTCACGGCCAATGTTAGCCCACTCCCTAAACAGAACATGATACATAGTGCCTAGATTACATTGAGGGCTCTTTTGGCTCTCATATTCTAGCCAGTCAAAGGCCTTTTCCCTCCCTTCTCAAACACACAAGTCATGTCTGTGTCATGTTCTCCACCAGTCACCTCCAGGGCATCAACATCTAGACAGCATTTGCTGAAGTTTCTTTCATTATTACCCTTTGCTCTGGAAGCTGTTTACAATACTTCTCTACACCACCACCACCACCATATTTATACTTAATACATACACGACTGTGATTCACTTTCTGCCCTCCAAGAATCAATTTTTACCTTCTTTAGGGATAATATCATACTCCTTGAAAATGCAGTTCTGAAGATGAGCCAAGTGCCACTTCTAGCTGAGTGATACAAGTGAAGTTATTTACCCCATACTCTAAGGGCCATGAATCCATTCAGAGATTTTCAAGGTAGCCATTATACAAGCCAGAGTGTGATCAACCACAATTCCCATTTCATGAAAGTAAATAGCAGCTTCCCATTCTTCCACACCAGGCCATGCTGTCTCCTCCTGTAGGCCCCACACCCTTTGCTTAGCTTGGGACCCTCATCTCTGCCCACAGTTTCCACTGCCATCTCCCCTGTATTCAGATGAATCCCAGCAGGAACAATGGAAATGATGGAAATACAGCAAAAAATGTTCCAGGAACAGTTAGAATTCACTCCAAAGGCCCCTGGCAGGCACAGAGGCACTCTCAACTCACTGGCATCAGCTCAGCTCCCTCTCCCCTACAGACAATTCCCCTTCACCTTACCTTGGCACGCTAGCCAAATATGTCACGAGTTTCCTCAGGTCTTCCTGTCTTATTCTGTCATGATTGCTGCGAGCAGGGAAGGTCAGGATGGGTCCACCTCGCTTATCACGGCCCCCTGAGGGAAGCAAGAGGAGAGAGTTTAAGGAAATCAACCAGAAAAAATCAGCCATAAATAAGGGGAAAACATGTCGCAATGTCAAAAGAATAGGCTGCAAGTGCCTTGAGAAACTGGCCACTGCTTAGGACACATTAGGAGTCTGGATGTGGGTAAAGTACATGACTGTGGGCAAGTCTTTTTAGGTTTCTGCTGCCTCATCTGTAAAAGGCAGATGAAAATAACCATGGACAGAGTGCAGGGTTGTTGTAAGGACTGAGGAGATGGCAGGTTAGTGGGTACTTTGAAAAGCAGAGCTCTCTGCACATGTGAAATGATAAGAAGGCATGCTAACTGTTCTTGTTGAGAAAACAAGCTGGGAAAAGTGCTTTGTCTTGGAAATTTAATCTCCAGTCACTTCTCTGCAGATTCCTGTGAGGTGGGAGTATGCCAGATGAGCTAATTACAGTGAGAGGCCTCAGAGCATCCAGCAGGGACAGCATGGCTGGGAGGCTTTCAGATTGATGTAGAGAGTTCTCTACCCAGCCCAGAAGCCAACCCTATCTGCTTGCCTGCCTGAGGTGCTGCCTGTTCCTCCTGCTAGAGAAACACATGAATCTTATTGGAAATAAAGGTGTTCAGAGTAATAATCACTGAAAATGCATATATGCACACTAGGATAACAAACATTTGCTAAAAACTACATAGGAAAAATGCTGATAGAAGTATATCAAAATGACCACTGCTTTTAATAGGGCAGGGTTCTAACCGATGGCTGCTTTTTCTTTCCTGTTTTCTAAATATCCTCTTTGCTATTATTGTATGATTTTAAAATTCATTCATTCATTAACAGATGCTACAATTACAAAGCAGAACCAAGTTTCTCAGGAGGATTAGACAGGGTTGGAGCTGAGGGATGGTGACTATGTCCCTACAGTGCATTGACCATTTGCCAACCAACGGTCATCTTTGAATCATGATCACAGGAGTCTATCTGCATCTCGGGCAGCCACTGATATCCCCACAGTGGGGGCCCAAGTAGATTTAATGGGAAAAGGAAGAGGGGATAGCACATGGCTTCAGCATCATAACAGTGTTAGAAAGACGCCTACATCAGCTCATCTGGAGAATGATCTTCTGCATGGCAGAGTGGCCCAGGTGCCTCCTACATGTGAGCTTAGGAATATTCTTTCCTCTGATCATGGAGTCCAGAAGTCACACAGATGGAAGGGAAACAATGAATCCAGAATACCCTAAAGCACTAAGAGGCTGCAGTAGGGAGAGGACTTGGGTGATGACTCCATGACCCTGTTGGTAAAGAGTCTACTGCACAAGCAGGACCTGGGTTCAGATCCCTAGCACTTACATAAAAGCTGGGCATAATGGTGTGCATCTAGAACCATAGCCCCTTAGAGACAGGCAGATCCCTAGAGCTTGATGGCCAGCTAGTCTAGCCAGACATCATCTAGGCTCAGTAAGAAACCCTGTCCCCAAAAATACAGTAGAGAGCAATTGAGGAAGACATCTGACCTCTGGTTCTGGCTTATATATGTGCATACGTGTACATGAGCACCTGCATATACATGCACCCACACATATATATAGAGAGAGAGAAGGAAAGAAGAAAAGAGAAAAAGAGACAGAAAGGCTATGGGGGTAAAGTTTCAAACGCAATCGAAGCCACTGAACATGACCAGTTACCTCCCCACCTCAGCAGGTCAGATCTGTGCAGATATACCTCATAGATGAGTCCCAGACTCCCCAACTCCACATCTTTCAAACTCTTAGCCCTGTCTAGTTCTTTATACTGATGACAGCCTTTATCTCATCTGCCTTGGGAGAGGTCCCTATGTCCCAATTGTGATCCAGAGGGAAAAAGGAAGGTTTAGACAAAAGTGTTCTCAAAAGTCAGAAGGGAGCTGGAGAGATGGCTTAGTGATTAACTGGCTCCTCTTCCAGAGGACCTGGATTCAATTCACAACACCCACATGGCAGCTAACAACAGTTCATAACTCCAGTTCCAGGGGCTCCAATGCCCTCTAATGACCTCTGTGATCTTTGTACAATACAGGTGCACTTACATGCATGCCGGCAAAACACTCATACACATAAAATAAAAAGTAAAAAAATAATTTTAAAGCCAGAAGGGCCTCAGATAGCCTCTATAGGCTTATCTCAGCACCCTAAGCATTTTCATTCTTTGGCATGTGTGAGTGTGAATGTGTGTGTGTGTGTGTGTGTGTGTGTGTGTGTGAATTTATTTGTTGGTTACAATTGTTAGTTTTCTTCCTGACCTTCCATGGGCACCTTATAAATATGGCCATGGAACCTGAGGGACAGAGACTCTCATGGGCAAAGGGTGACTAGGTAGTTTGGAGGGTTTGGTTGGTACTGCCAAGCTGAAGCCAGTACATGAGTTTCAGAGTCATAGCTGGGGATAAGGTGCATATGGGGAAGGAGCCTCCAGGGATATGTGATGGCCTTTTTTGTCTCCAGAGGTGTATAATTGTCTCTTTTGTGTGGATAAAGAGGCAAAAGAAAGCAGCAGTATCAAGCCCTGTCTTTTTCAGAATGGAAGACTTGTCAGAATGTGGAAAAAGGATGAATGAGCATAGAGGAGAAGCATGATGCTGGAAAGCAGGGGACAATGGATGGAACCAGGCCTGGGCCCAAGAAAGGGGTCCAGCCTCTAGCTGATGGGGCTGTACTTTTCTCCCTGAGGCAGGCTGCAGAACCCAGGAAGGAAAAATAGATATAAATCTTGGAGAGGGACAGCTCAGCCTGCCTGGGGGTAAAATAGGAGATTAAATCCAGCTATCAAAGTCAAGGTAGGCTCTAGGTACCAAGGAGAGAGGCACAGACTCTTTATGTCATTAGAAAGCTTTCCACGGGGCTGGGTATGATATGGGCTTCAAAGATAGATGTTGAGAGGTGGTATCTGCTCTGGGCCCCATTCTGTGATGGAAGAATAGAGCTTGTGCAGAATGTGCATGGTGAGGAGCTAGTGAGGGTGAGAACTTCTCTTCTAGATCAGGAGATCCCAGAGAAGAGGGGTACTCTGACTCTATCATCTGTCAACTAACAGGAGGAAACCAGAGGGGTCAAAACCAAGACCACAGACAAAAGCCAAGATTGTGGCTGACCACAGCAAAGAGGGAGAAGACTCTGGTGCCTAAGAGGCTGAGCATCCATGAAGTTGTAGCACTGATAACTGAGACAGATACTGACACCGGAAGGAAATAAGCAGGGATGAAGAATGAGACCCTATTGCTCACTGTGTATTGCACAGATGGATCCCAGAGGGTGAGAGGAAAGAGTAGCCACATTTGAAGACATGACAGTTGGTGGCCTGATCTTCAATAGTACCATTCACTGAAGCAACAGGCACTTGCTCTTCACCTATGCATGGCTTTGGTTGTAGGAGCTACAGCATAAGAGTGTAGGGACTAGGGGAGGGAATGGCCAGTGTTCTAGAAATGGCAATTACTCCCCTTCTGTGTAGAGAGTGCAGAGCAGGGCTGGGGGAGGAGGCAAGGCTCAAAGTGGGTGACACCGAGACACTGATACTGCTTTGATGGGAGGAGGAATGGTGCGCACATTCTCAGGAGGTGTGGGCTCCAGTTAGGGAAATAAGTGGAAGAAGTGTGGGAGGGGAAGACATCTCAGGAAGCAGACCAAAAGTTTGATCCACATAAAATAGTTCTGCAAGATTTTAATGAATTTACAAACACAGAGTTTGTTGTTGTTGTTGTTGTTTTAAGGGAATGAGGTTATTCCGTAGTTGGGAAATCCTAGGTTAGACAAAGATAAAAATGATTATTGTAGAATTTTAAAAATATTTCATTTATTTTTTTCATTTTATGTGTATGAGTAGTATATTGTCTGCATGTGTGTAACTGCACCGTGTCATGCAAAGTGTGCAGAGGCCAGAAGAGGGCTTCAGATCCCCTGGAACTGGAGTTACAGGCAGTTGTTAGGTGCCATGTAGGTGCTAGGAATTGAATCCAGGTCCTCTGGGAAAACAGCAAATGTTCTTAACCACTGAGTCATCTTTCCAGCCCCTACTGTAGAATTTCTATACAACCTTAAAATGTTAATGTGCTTTAAATGGATGTTCCAAGTTACAGGGGGTCGGGGGGTGGAGGACTTTAATATAGCATTCCCCAAATTTATTCTCATTTACAAGGTTTATCTGATAAGTCACACTTTGAAACACTGGGGTCCAGAATACAAAAGGTTGTCCCCAATGGCATGGAGCTTCCCTGGGAACAACAGAAAATGATTTTGATAGGGGATCCAGAGGCATCATCAGGAAGTAGAAAAAGGCAGAGTATAAGCACATGAAGATCCTAGGGGTGCAGAGGGTCCTATACAGGAAGGCTGGATAGAAGGAAATGGGTGCAGTGAGTGGTGGCCAGGAGTCCACAGGCCGTGAACCATGGAGCAGCATGGGGCAGGCCGGGGAAAAAGAGGCACACTGAGGGACTGTTACACACAACCACATGCCCAGTGCAGAAGTGGTTGGGCTACCCTGGCTTAGTCCAGATGACCGTTGTTATGGCAACATGCTTCCTTTCACCTGGCCAAAGCTGAGATTCTGGTAGAGAAGGGTGGGCAGTTAATGATCTGTTTCTCTGCCTACCATGCTCCTCACTTTGCTCTTCTCAGAAAGAAACACAACTGTTACACTGTGTTATTTAAGTAGGGGTTTCTCTATTTGGTTTTATCTTTGTGTTTTGTTTCCTGATAGCTCAGCATGTAGGGAGTGTGGGGATTATTTTTTGCTTTCTTTTCCAGATGTAGTCAGTTATTGTCTCCCAAGCAGGGTAGGGCAATGTTCCCTAAGCCCAGAAGTTCTGAACAGTGCAGGCCAATGCATCAGGCTTGGCTTCCACAGGCACACAGCACACCATCAGTCCTTTAGCCTTCTCTGGGAAGTTCCTATCTGCTTCTCCCTGACTGATTACCTGGTACATTGCTTCCATGAGATCCATGAAGACAACTCCCTACCTCTGAGGAGGGCTTTTCTAGATCTGGCTGGGCCCTGCCTTTACTCCAGTGGAATGTACTGGGGGGGGGCATAAACAATGAAATCTAGGAAGGCCTCTTGGAGCAGGGGAAGTGGAAACTGACTGGGAAGAAGAGAGGCTCAAGCTGGAAGATGCAGGAGACACTTTGGGGAAGGAAGTGCCTGACATGGGAGGAACAGGATCATCAGTAGGATACCCAGGGGATAGAAAGGACATCAGTTTGACTAAGGGCCATAAAGCAGAAGAAAGAGGACTTCAGTCATGTCCTAAGAGTCTAGGCTATGAGGTCTGAGGTCACCACTGCACCAGAGGCCACCAGGATTTCCATACAAGGTTTTTTCACAGCTCAGCAAAAACTCCAAATTCAAGTCCACTTTGGGGCTTGTCACAGCCATGCCTCTGTGAAATCACACCCCAGGATCCTCCCAAGGGGCTGTTCTGCTGTGCTACTACATGTCTAGTGATAAGGGCCTCACCACCTAACATGACAATAGGGAAAGACAGCCTCGAGATCTCTCTTGTCTTAACAGCAACAACAGCAATAAAATGCCATTCCTCCAACTGCTGTAGAATGTACACAGCATCTTACAAAGGCTTCTTTGTACCTAGCACAGACCTGTCTCCCCTCCTATACCACACCAACTTGCTGGTCTCTCTCCTCTCTGATGAAGTAGAGATAACTCCAGTGTGGATTCCCTTTCCTCTCTCTCCTTTTCTCTACTGTGGCTGTCACGTGTCAGCCATGCCAGCAGTGCCTGTAGAGTGAGCCCCTACATGATGGGAACATGCTGATTCTTACCCTTTGGCTCCTTCACCTCTCTATGCAGACAAAACTGCTCAGTAATGAATGTTCTGTCTACAAGGTATAGCACCTGGGCTTCTCTCTCAAGAGAAAGTCTCTGAGCTGCTCCCATTGCCCCACCCAGCCTAGGCTCAGGCCTTACCAGGTTCTGATCCAGAAGACCTCCAGTGCAGCCAAGTTTGTGGCAGCAACTGGAAACAGACACACCACCTAAACAACTACACATGGCTAGGTTCCAACAAACTATTTACAAAAAGCAGTGGTTAGCCCAAAGCCTGCAGATTGCTGATGCTTGAATTGGATATTGAAAGGCCCAGGTATATAAGATAGGCTGGAAGAGAGGTAAGGAATAAGTATTTGAAAGTTACTGTAAAACTTTCTTCTTGTAAAAAAACAAAAAAACAAAACAAACAAACAAAAAAAACCAAGAAGAAAGTTCCCTTTGCTGAGAAAACAGATAAGGAAAAACCAAAAGTTTTAAATCTCTTGTGTATGACCTTCTCAGAAACACTAGCTAAAACCCCAGGAAACATGTGGGTTAGGCACTCTCTTCCTACTGGAGCCTTTCACTGTGCCTCAGAAGCCCTGTCAGGAAGGGTGAGTCAGGCAGGTGTGTATGAGTGTGTGGGGATCTGCCTGCTGTTGCAAGTATCCTCCAGAGCCTCCAGGTGGGTCTAGAGTCCTCCTTTCTCTGCCTACCTCTGTAGGAAGGAAGCAGCCATTCCAAGCTTAACACCCTACTCTTCTCTCTAGTACACAGACGTGGGTGTCTGATCACATTATCCAATTTCTCAAAGGAATTGACAGAAATACTCACCAGACACGAAGGCCACTTTCTCCTTTAGGATGGGAAGGACATCAGAAGCTTTCAAACCATCATTCCGAAAAGACCCTGTGGGACAACAAATGAGAGGAAGGTGAAGATGTCAGCTGGCTGGGTCCCACAGCCCTACCACCAGCCTCCCAGCCCCATCATTCTGCCTTGTGCAGAGCTGTATAGTCCAGCCCAACACAGGAAGGTTCCCTAACAGACAGAACACCTTGCTGCAGGGATGCTAGGTCATGGTCATCTTCTCTCACCCCTTTTCCATAGAGGACAGTTCAAGTCACCTCCCAAGTACAAAACCCAGTGCCCTGAGGACATCCCCAATAGGCCTGTTGTTGAGCAACTTGTTTAAAAAAGCATGTTTGTACCTCTAGTGCCTCATACAATGTTTGATATATAAAGAACATATAGTATATGCCTGGTGAATTAGTTCACTGATATCAAAGTGGATTATAGCACCCTAAATGACATCTTCATATATATATTAACTATTAGACTCCATTTTACAAATAAGAAAAATAAAACCGCAAAAATCCATTAGCTAGGAGCAAAGTTGATAACAATATTTCCCTACTCCCCCTCAATGTCACCACCAGTCCTCAGTGGACAAGAGACAAGAGCCAAATCTTCCAAGGAGAAATGTACTTCCTCTAGTAAGTCTTGCTTCTTGGTTAGAAAGTTCTTTCCCCGGTCTAGACAAGTTCCTATTAGGAGGCTGAAGGCTGACACATGGAGCGCACCAAAATGGAAAAGAATGATTTACCTGGAGAAACTGTAGCACTGGGAGCAAAGGACAACCCAGCTTAGTATGAGGAGTGTAGGAGGGGAGGACCAGCTTTCACATACATACACCAAAACAAAGCACTCCAGGCTAGCCCCTTGTGCCCCTAGTAGTTAACCCCAGTACCCTATTAAGACTCTGAGGGAGAACCACCCACACCCACACCCTTGGAGCTGTAATTGGGATTGTTGTTGTATATAACCATTAATACATCACACAAATGAATTCCGGAAAGCAAAGAGTTCTGTCAGCTCAATGCAACAGAACCAGGGACCATGAACACACACTCCAGTGCCGTTGTCCACATGACTTCTCCCTCGAGGTCCAAATCTGACATTCTACAAAGGAAAGTAGCATGCTCATAGGCAAGACATTCATCCCTCAGTCTCTCCATATCATATATGAATTTTAGCAATAACCTAGGCATAAGTTCCCTAGTTCAGGGAAGAGAAACATGCTCTGTGCACACTCAGTCAAGAAAGAGAAAGAGAGGTGTATCTCCAAATGCCATTGTCCATGGTCAGAAGTCATAACCTAACTCCAAATTTCCAGCGTCCCTGACCATTTCATCTATTTCTTCTTTTTCATGTCTCCCTAATATAATGAACCTTTTTATTCACTCATTGCTTCTCTTTTCAAGTTGACATATGACATGATGCCAGAGTAATACTACAGGATCCCTGGGCAATGGAAAAAAATAGTAGCACTGTAAAAGGGAAAGCTCTAACTTCAAAGACTGCAACATTGTTTTATAACTGCCGCCTCAGTTTCTTCAGAAATGTATGCTCAAACTTTATCTTACACACAAAATAAATCTCATGAAAGAGACTAATTAGGATCAATATAAATTATTATGGCATTCAAAAATAGATACATAGTTTTTTTATTACTTGTTTTATTTTTTGTTTGCTCAGACAGCAAGGAGACATTTCAGCTTCTCAGCATGAGAGAATCCCTATTTGGTCTTACCAGCCAGTCACAGAACTATCTTTAGCTAATTCATGGACTGCTTGTGTGAAATGACATCCATGTATCAAATAGTTTATATTTGCAAGTGAAATAGATTTTCCTCGTTTTTTTAAATGCAGCCCTAAAGGGGCAATTTTTCTCAGTTTTAAAGTACTCTCCTTATATCAGTATGCACATTTAATTTCTATAGAAAAAATTAATATAAGAAATTAAATTTCATCTTGTCATTTTCCAGATTATTTACAAGTTCAAAATAAGTGAGGCCCAGTGGTACAGGGCCATAACCCCAGCTATTCAGGAGACAGAAGCAAGAAAATTGCCAAGTCCAAGGCCTCCCTGGGATACAAGCAAATTTAAGTCCAGCCCTGGCAACTTAGTGAAGACCCTGTCTCAATATAAAAAGTCAAAAAGAGGACAGGTGATATGCCTCAGTGGTATAGCACTTGTCTAGTATGTGCAAGGGCCTAGGTTCAATCTCCAGTATGGGGAAAAAAAAAAAAAAAAACAATCCCAGACTATGACTGCACAGCAAGAATTCATAGAACCTCCTTCTGTCCTAAACTACTGTCCTAGTGTTTCCACTGTTCTCCCTCCCCTCCCCTACTGTATATATATATGAATTTGCTATAATGTAAGCAGAATGATCCCCAAGATATTTCCTAACCATTCTCACCTGTAGAGAGGCTATATTCTCATCCTGCTTCTCCTCTTTCTTCTCACTCAAGGGTCCACGACCTAAAGGACAGCATGTAACTCCACTATGCAGCTGAGAGATCATGGGCTCCCATTAATGTCAGTGTCTTGGGCTAGTCTGTTTAAGAACCCAAGAGGTTCCACTTCCTGGCCAAAGACCTACCCAACCAGTTCAGACCACTGCTGGGCAATCTACCTGATTTTGTACCCACTATAAGAAATCCAAAAGTGCCCAAATTTGCTAAATCCATTACTAGCAGGTAATCATTTCCAATAACAGCAACAAGATTTTTCACATTATAAGGATTTGCTCTGGGGTCTTTTAAAATAAAAGTTTCCTTAGTGGTTTAAATTAGTTTTTCATTTGCCAAAAATTGAATTACAAATAACTTTTCAACAATACATGTATTATGTAAAGCCAAGTAGAGCTAAAGTAATTAGCCCAGCAGCTCAGAAATTGGTGACCTTGCATATAAAACCTATTTGCACTGGCTGAGGAGTCTATGTATTAATTCCCCCAGGCCCTTGTAAAACCAGGTGTTAGAATATAAAATAAAGGGTAAGTTCATTGACTGATAATTCAAACAGGACCAAGGAAATAGGGAACATGTTTTTACTATCAGGTACACACCCCAGTAGACTCATGGCAAATGGTCAATAAATGTTTGATGAAAGAATAAATGACCGAATGAAAGTTAGCCCTTCCTGAAGTGACTTACACAAGGCTAGTGGCCTCACCTGTCACATTAAGCACTGGTGATCTGAGTAGACAATCTCCAGAGTATCACTCAGCTCTAATGCTCTGAGACTCTGAGTTTCTTCTTATTTATTGGCCTTCATGATACCCTCATTATCAGATCAACCATGTTTAAAAGGAAGTATTGGGTAGGCTGGAGAAATGATTCAGTGGTTAAGAGCATGGATTGCTCTTACAGAGGACCCGGGTTCTATTCCCAGCACCCACATGGCAGCTAACAACTGTCCAGAACTCTAGTTCCAGGGGATCTGACATCCTCTTCTGATCCCCTTGGGCACTGCACAACATGGTGCACTTACACACAAGTAGGCAATACACTCATATATGTAGGAAACCAGGAGAGTCCTGACACGTATACATAAAATAAAATAATAAATGAACAAAAAAATAAGTAAATAAAGGAAGTATTGGGAGCAAATCCTCCAATCAGTCTCAGTGTGCCTTGTGAAAATAGAAGAACTCTTCCCTGCCTTCCCAGCCCATTCCTCCACTGGAATCAGTTGAGGACTGGGGATTTTTCAGATAGACCAAATTGCCAAAATGAAAGAAAAGTGATGGAAGAACTTGTGTAGGTAGACACACCTTACAGGAGGCAGCAACTGCTACTTCTGACACAAAGTATATCTGATAGCACTATTAGGCTATGAACACTAGGCCAATGGTAGACCAGCCACCTGTGTAAAAGAAAAGCCCACTGAAATAGTAGATCGCTCACTACCTCTAAAGAAGAAATAAAAGCTTGGAACTCCTTTGAGTCACTATAAGGGAAAACAAAATAAACCAGCAGGCACCCTTGTGGACCTGACCCAATGTGGGTATTGTGCTTCTTCTTAAGGCCAAAGGCATGCTTGGCTAGCATTCAGTACTAAACCCACTGCATTTGAGTCCTGCTGCTGTCAGAATTACAAGCCTGCTGTTTTGTTAATTAGCAAAGTTGAAATGCTGTGCATCTATTAGGGAAGTAAAAATTACCACCACCATCCCCACCACCACCACCCCCAGGACCCTCCAGTACCATCACAGGCCTCCTTCAAGCTTTGTGTCTGCTCTTCCTTGCCCTATAATTCGAGAAACTTGCTTACACTGTTGCTGCCTGTTCCTCCTCACATTTTACTCCTCACTGTTTCCCATGTTAGAAAATGCCAGTGAGCCTCGTTCTGGCTCCAAGCCTCCACATGTGGCCCTGGGGAATAGCAGGACTGGCTCTTGTGCCATGGATCCCACTCATGGTTTCTTGGGCCTGGGAAAGCAGTGAATCCCCCAGAGCAGAAGAGTGTTTGGGCTCCATGCCAATCTTCTTCAGAAGGCAGTCCTTAATTTCAACAAGCAGAGAAACAAACAACTGGGTGAGCATTTGGTGTGTTGGAAGGTAGAAGCTGTCAGGTACCCGTGAATTGTTCTTTACTTCCTTCCGGTTTTCAGTCACCCTTCCATACTTTGTACTTATTTAAGAATAACTGTGTAAGCTTTCCAACCTTGTTTCAAGTGGGTCTGAACTCTATCCCTTCAATAAGATGGTGAACTTGCCAATGTTCAAGTTTCTGCCTCTTATTTTCATCCTATCCCATGGCATTCTGTGCAGATGATGTACTGTCTCTGATAATAGATCACTGTCCTATTGGCATACCTGTCCATCTCTGCTTGAAAGGCCCCTGAACAAGATCCATTTCTTATTTATCTTGATATCGAAAAGGCCTACTTATCACATAATACTTAATAAGGACTGGTGAATGAATGTCCTTGGAAAGAGGGAAATGTCAAAATAACACCCAAACAAATGTTGGCCAAATAAGCTCTTAAGACTATCAATTGCAAGCCAATTCTCTTTTGTGCAGTGTGTAAGTCAGTGCCTTAGTGTCACTTTGAAAGGGAAGGCTTCCTAAAGGTCAGTCCTAAAGCCTTGCTATTTTAAGTAATGGGCCTCATCTACCACCAGGGACTGGTTAGAAACACAGAATCCCAGGTCCCATTGAAGACCTACAAAATGAAAGCCTACATTGGAACAAGAATCTCAGGTGACTGTACTCATACATTATGAGGCAGAGAGAGCCTCAGAGAAGCTCTGCCTTCACCTTGGTCTAATTGGCTCTAAGGCTGCTCAGTCTCCTCTTGCCCTACCACAGAGTTCCAGAGATCCAGGTATTACCTGTAACCTGTCACTTACATTCCATGATAGAACAAAAAGCTATCTCTAGAAGATAGGTATTAATATTTTCTCCTCCAGGCTATTGGCACTGGACCATGTCTTTTGGGGGACAGGCAGTGAGCATGAATGCTTATCTAAGATGTTCAGAATCTGGCACCTTAAACCATTCCCTCATTCAACAAATGTTTCAGTTTCACAACAAAAAGATATTGCTTCTGCTGGGTGTGGTGGCACATGCATTTAATCCCAACACTGGGGAGGCAGAGGCAGGAGGAGCTCTGTGAGATCAGGGCATCTTGGTCTATATAGTGAATTCAGGCCATCTGGGGCTAAAGGGAGACACTGTCTCAAAAAAAAATCATCTATCTATCTATCTATCTATCTGTCTATCTATCTATCTATCTATCTAATCTATCTATCGCTTCTTACCTTTTGAGCTCTGCTCTCTTGGTACCATAAATATTGTCACTGATCATATTTACAGACCAAAATGCAATCTCTGAGATGGTTCTAGATGACAGAGGAAGAGGAGCCAGTTTATGCCCCTTTATCTCAACTGCTCCCCAACTTACAGGTATGTAAAGCCCTGATCACTTCTGGACATGGAAGAGAAAGGAGAGGTCCCTTCCCAGAGACCTCTATGTCCAATGAGCACATGGTACTTATCTCCCAGGAAGAGACCCACTTTCTACCCTCTAGTAATTCACAACCAAATAAAATACCAAGCACCATTTTTTTCCCTGACACTGGGAAGCTACCAGACTCTGAACAAAAAAACTAGATACTGGGATTCTGAAAAATAACACTCCCCAATTCCTTCCAATTGGGTGACCATCCAATATCCACACTATCTTGATGATGGGTGCTGCTATCCACCAAAGTGTCCACACAGAAACCAGGGGAGCATCCTAGACACTTATCCATCTCTATCACACTTTTTAATTCAGCTGCTCAAGTCTATTGATTCTACCTCCTAAATATCTTGAATCAATCATTTTTGTGTGGTTTCCATGACCTCTCCATCAAGTTGAGCTCTCTCCAGTTGCACCTTATCATTCTTGAATTGCATTTATGTGTTTTCATTTCACCTCAGGGGAAGGAACCTTGCCATGTTCATTGTTCTATCTCTGCACCTACAACAATTTCTGTCACAAAAAGGGACTCAAGAAATACCGACCTGAACTGAGCACACACAGGGGCTCTAAAAAGGCAGAGTAAGAGTGGTGCATTGGAGGTGGATGGTCAGGACAGGCTTCCCAGGAGAGGATCTGGAGCAAGGTTTTAGGTAAGGGAAAGGTGGGAGACAGATAGAAAGGGACCCAGGCCCTGCACCAAGGATGAGTGGAGTTTACCTCCTGAACAGAAAAGCAGAGTAGGGGATGCAGATGGTGGGATGGGAGCTCTGTGGTTCCCAGAAGCAGCAGCTCACAGGCAACTGCACATACCTTGGCTGCCACAGACAGCTGTGCTGGGCTGTAGTAAAGAGCAGAGAAGAGCAGAGAGAGAGGAGAGTATCTGGCTAGTCCCAGAAGCAAGCTGTGGCTCAAAACAGAGCTGGACCCAGGAGGCTCTGATCTCAACCTCCATGTCACTTCTGATCAGTGGTTGAGGCAAGGAGAGATTCCAACACATGGCTCCTCCAGAGGTTGGTGGTAGAATATGGGGCACAAATCTCTTCTGGCCTTTCTTGTAAGTTCCAGGGAGGCCATTAGGATATTTGTTCTGTCAGCTACCTCCTGGGATACAGTCAGGCCAGCAGAGGCTGGTGGATTGTTACTGAGTCATAAAAGGAAGAGACTCATGGCATGGCCACTCCTGTATAGTGAATAGATGGTCTGGGAGAAGACAATGGGGTAGGTGTGGAACCTTTAGTAGTATGGGCAAAATCTTTACCTTCCTTGTTCTCCTCTGATCTCCTCTTTCCTAAGCTGGCATAAGAGTAGAGGAGAGAGGTGACAAGGGTAGAGGTGCCAAGAAGGAGAGAGAGCAAAAGAGAAAGATGTGAGTTCATGCAAAACAGAGGAAGCGAATGTTTGGATCCTCTTCGCAGACATGAATGAGCTATTGAGGAAACAGCCTGTTGAAAAACTCCAGCAATGATAAATATGTTGGAACTCTCCTTAAAACAACTACCACTGAGGCAGGAAGTGTGTGCTTGGAGGAAGAAATACATCTGGCAGAGCAACAGGGCAGCTTCACGTCAGCAAGAAAACGCAGCACAGCGTGGAGTCCTATAAACCCCTCCCCAGCTTGGGTATTCATCCACTCACAGTGAGGCCCCATCATTGTCCCTGATCCCTGCCATCCACAAATGTCAAACAATTCTGGCAGCATCATGTCTCCCTACCCCACAGGTGTGTACCAGAGGCACAATATGGCAGAATTCTCCTCTCTGGCCATGGAACTTCTAGATAAAGAACATTCAGGAGCCTCTGCTAATCTGATTTTAATGTAAACAGGGAAAGGAAAATGAAGGGCTCCTCTTCTGGCAATTCTTAAATACTGAGTTTTTCCAAACCAACTGACCAGGTCTCATACACATGACCTGTAGCTGGAGCCTTAAGAAGAGAACCAGAGTGGGCAGTGCTTACCTTCTGTCAACTCTGACATGCATTTGAACTACACTCCTCACAAGGACCATTTTCTGCCCTGCACTGAAGTGCATTGTGTCTTTTCCCTAAGGTTTCTTCTCTAACTTTCCACCACCCCAGGCTGAGCTGGCTCCTCTCTGTTTCACACAGCTCATTCCTCATTGCCATTGCTACATCTGGCTCCCCCACTAGACTCTAGACTCCAGGGGTAGGGCCAGGTGATTACTAGAGTAGCTTCAGGGCCTGGAGCACAGCTGGTGCTTAACAGTGATGCAGAGTAGCCCTTCATATCCATAGAGCCATGTAACTTTCTTCATGAAGTTCTTACCCACTGCTGTGCTCTTTCCTGTGGATTCAACCTCCATCTTCATCGTTCTCCTTCCTCATCCTTCCACATGAACACTAATTGTGGACAATTTCAGTATTAACTTGCTAAAGTCAACATCAGATACAAAGACCTGGCTAATGGGCTACTTTTGAAGAGCATAAATTATAAAACTTGCCACAGCTAAATTAGCTCTATTAAAGATCACTAATAATTAGCACTTTAAACATGTGGTTAACACCTCTCTAAGCCTAGCTAACGAGCAAACTGTTTCTGTTTATTCTTCACAAGACAATATTAGCTGAAGCTGAGACCTCAACTGCAATTCACACAGGCTAGCTTGTTCTCTCTCTCCCTCCCTCCCCCCTTGGAAAAGGTGACATTCTTGAATGCAATGTAGACACCAGAAAATTACCTCTTCAGAAGTGCCTCTATATACCCACCACTTTTTTAACCTGATTCTAACAGATCAGGTTATTTAAAGTACTCATACTACATGGGTGTGAGTGGTGGTCCTGCATGGGACCCCCAGGTAACACTGCATATGAGCCTGCTCGTGATGAACATGAGTCAGTTGTTGAATATTAGCAATATATTTGCTATTATATTTTCAGTTCATAAGCAGGTGTGTGCTATAGAAGTTCAGGCACACAAAAGACTTGCTCCTTGGGACTCTCACTTTCAGTTTCTTTCCTCCCCCCCTTTTGTCCTCCTCTTCAGTATGAATATCAATTGTACTCAATCATGACAAAAAGACTTAGTTAAGGATGAAATTGCTGACTTAAAAAGCAGTATTTGGTCATTATAGAAGGCATTTTAACCTTAAATAATCTAGTATCTGTCCAATAATTCTCTCTTCTCCTGCCTTCCTTGTCCCATGTCCTGAAACGTGGACATGGTGTGGACAGCAGTAAAGCAAAACAAAAGACATCTGGGTAGCAAGAGACCCTTGTGGGCATCTGGCAGAGTAGCCCCTTTCTCTGGTCCAGGGCTTCTTCTCACCCCCACCATTACTATTCAGATTCCCTAACAATGCCCTACTGCTCTAGTCTTATTACTGTCCCGAAAGTAGAAGCAATGTCACAGGAACATATCAAGCACAGATTGGATATAGCTCAGCCAAAGACATGGAACAACTAGGGTCAAAGTAGTAAGCAGGTTTACAAAACTGCAGGTAAGAAGGAATACAGACAAACCTCTCTGTGACTGCAGGAACACAGACAAACCTCCCTGCAACTACAGGAACCTTGGCAAACCAAGCACCTTCTTCCTCCTCCAAGGCTGTGTGCCGCTGTCCTCGGTTCTGAAATAATGTATACTTCTTACTCATAGCGGCTGCTGCCCAGGCTGTCCTGGAGTATGTGAATCAAATGAGAAAAAGGCAGAGAAGCCATGGCGAATATAGAGAAGCATTGGAGTAACACAGACAAGGAGAGATTAATGGAGAGAATAAAAAGGCTTGTCTTGGTATTGCTTTCGAATTGTTACAGAGACCAAAAAAGGTCTGTATGCACACACACAAACCCTGCCAACAAATACTCAACTTCTATGGCAATGAGGTGGTATGAACCTTACATATTCCATAACATGTGTCTGGATTTCAGAATCAACAGATTAACCATGTTCAAGATGTACAAGTTGGCCCTGAAACAATTCTTAGAGTTTTAAGCATTTTAAAATTTCTTCTTAAGTTTTTGCCTTGGTCACCTAAACATGGCTGATTCGGTTTAATAAATATTTATTGAAAATCTATATGCACATTAAAAGTTATATTACTGTAGTATAAGGTTCTTTATTGAAAGGAACTTTTAATTTAGGGAGACAGTTGGACATGTAATTTCAATACTATGTAAGAAACACAATATAGAGGTATAAATGGGGAACAAATATTCAGAAATTTACAAAAAGATAGCAAAACTACAGCTTAAGAAAGTTCTCCAAAAGTGAAATAGCAGTAATTTGAGCAGAAGCAAATTACTTATGGGAACAGCTGCAAAGTCCTGAACTGGACAGGACAGTGGTGAATCTACCTGCGGGGTCTCAGAGACAGACGAAGGCAACCAAATCAGAGTAGGTTTTCTCACGACCTGGAATCTCTCCAGAGTAACAGAGAGATGAGTTAATGTCTGTCAGAGATAAGCACCAAAGCTTCCATGTGGAGCGGCATGACCAAAACCCAACATGAGTGACCATGATCAGGAGAGAGTCTAGAAGGAAGCACTATGCCAGGTGCTCACCATGAGATGAGGGACAGTCCACGTATCTCCTGAAGTCAAAACCCTTCTCAAGAACTATGGAAAAGCAGTGCAAAAGGCGATCTAGGTAACCTACTCTGCCCACCAGAGGACAAAGCAAGCTGTGTGTTCCTGGAGCACCTGGCAAACTGAGGCAGGCCTCCTAACCCTGCCTTCAAAATGTGTATTGTGAAGGACACAGACCTAATGGGACTGTACAAATTGCTTTCTGTATGCCCATATGTGTCCTTTTTTTTCCTGAGGGAGAGTCTGAATATCCAGTTTTCATCAGATTTTTCAGAGAGATCTATGCCTCCTTCTGTCAAGAAGCACTGGTCTAGACAAAGTCAAAATGACCCTACTACTCTTGGGGATTCTATCACCAGCCTTGCCTCCTTCATGGCTTACTTTCTGACCATCCTGGTCCAACTGGGACCCAAGACTGAGGTCCACTGGAGGGTGAAGACTGTGCAGGATCCTATGCCCACAGATAAGCTTTATCAGAGATAGCTCTCTCTTATTACAATTACTGAGGGCCATAAAGCTGAGGGTAAACAAATTGAACATTAGGGATACCCCCACAATGCCTTTCCTGAAACCTTCCAAATGCAAAATACCCCTGCTAGGGAACACATACCAACTTTGCCCACCCTGGACTAAGGTTAAAGCCAGCACAGGAATCTTCAAGCTTATTTAACAAGATCACCTGAAGTGTGAGTCATGCCATGATGAGAAGGGGGTTCCTGGCCAATAGCCATGTAAGGGCATATGTAGTCACTATTTCCTTACCAAGTCTTCTGCATGAGATGGTAATCTCTCCTAGGTCAGATGCATCCTGAGAGACAGCTCAGAGCCCCAGATCAAGTACAAGGTTTAGATTCAGGCAGAACTAAGTTGGGTACTCTACTCCAGAACTTATTAGCTGTGTACCACTGAACACTTTTCTTAGCATCTTTCCATTTCTTCATCTGAGTTAAGATATTTCCCAGGCTTCTGTGATTATTAGAGAAAAATCTACTTGAGGGTACTAGACACATAGTCAATGCTAGGAATGTATGATCCTTCCCCTTTTCCTGTTCATCTTGGTATCTTCAGCATGGGGCCTGATACACAGTAGATGCTCAATAAAAAGTACTCATTATCTGCAGGTTTGATGGATCACACCTGTAGTCTCAACACTTGGGAGGCTGAGTCAGGAGGACTGTATGAATTTCAGACCAGCCTGGATGACATAGTGATTTAGAGGCCTGTGTGGATTGCAGAATGAGAACTTGTCTAAAATATCCAGAGGAAGAGGAAAAAGAAAGGAGGAAGAGGAACAGGAGCAGGAACAGGGGCAGGGGGCACAGAGGAGATAATGTGAATAATGAGTACATAAGTGAATAAATTCAGAAAACTGCAACTAACTGGGCCCTTCACTTTCCCATTATACAGCATCATGGTGTTCACATGATCCATGTGGCGTCTCTTAATTTTTATTGTTTTGTTCTGCTACCTGATCTGGACTCTTTGGTGAGCATTCCAAGCACTCTTGTCCTCTAAGCCAAATTCCCCTTAGGTAAAGAGAAAACATCCTCCTACTCGGCTGCTCAGCTGACTGGATCCCTGTTCCTCCTCCTGTGTCCAGAGACTATGGTCACAGAATCCCTGTAGCTCTCTCTATATGCTGGCCTTGCCCCTTCTTTCCCAACTCCTATCCTCTTTGTCTTTATGAATGTGGTCCACACATGCCATGTGGGCCCAGGGAACATACTGACAACATATTCTGATAGCAGGGCCACCATCTAGATGAGGGGGCCCTGATATCAACTGTAGGCAGCTTTAGAGCCCCACTCTCACCCATAGCTTTCTTCAGGGAAAAGGGATAAGAAGCCTAGGGAGATTACATGTCCTCTGGGTCTTTCTCTTGGTTGCTTTGAACTGTCAGGCTGTTGTCAAGGGAGGGAGGACAGTTAACAAAGAAGATAAAGGACAGAAGTTGTTCTTCATACTTAGAGCTACAAATCCTTGTGAGTTGAACCCTAAAATCTGCCTGTTCATAGTCTTTGTTGTATACTCACTGAAACAGTTTCCTTTGTTTCTCCAGAAATCTGAGCAGTAGGCCTGTAGGAAGCTGGGTTACCTGGTCTGCTTTGTTCTTTTCTGGTTTCCTGAAAAAGAGGAGTCCTTACCAGAATCAGGAGGTGATGAGGTTGCCCTGTCCATTGATGAATAGGACACAGCTTACATCTAAGACCAGATCAATGTGAACTTGGGGGGGTTAAGATATTTAACATAGTTTCATACTACAGAAAATCAAGTTACATGCTTAACCACAGGGGTTTGGCTAAATAAGTGATGATATATTCACTCAAAGAAGTCACTAAATATACTATTAAAGAATAACTAATGCCTTATAAATTTCACAGTATGTTGTTAAGTAGGTAAAATAGATCATAGAATAGAATGTATAATCTTATGGTATCTGTCTGCATA
>NW_008346548.1:11495821-11557747 GCF_000622305.1 Nannospalax galili | reverse complement strand
GATTACTCTAAAATTGTTATTATAGATGCTTTTATTAATGTTTTTGATGTTTTCTATGTTAAAATTTTATTGATTGCTAAAATTGGAAAAGAGCAAATTTCCTCCTTTGTATGTTAATCTTTCATATACAAGATCTTTGTAAACTATTTGTGCACTTACAAGTTTAATAATTAAGTTATGGTTATGATAACATCTTCAAATAGCATTTTAAAGACAAACTTATTTAAAGTTTAGGACAACTGTGCTACACAGCTGTTCACTCTGATGCAGTTTTAATGGTAAGTAAAAAAGTATCATTTATTACATATAAACGTGTCTTACAACTAAGAGAACTAAACTCAATATGAGCTGTAAAATAAAATTCCCGAGGGCCATAAAATGCTAACTTTTCATTAAATAACACTTAAATATTTGCCATGCATGCAAATAGAGCTTGTTCTAGGAATGCAAAACATTAAATATTCAATAAAATCAGCACATTTTCATTTACAAACTATCATCGTGAAGTGAATCTCTAAGTGCCTACTATGTGCCAATGTAGGATTTTCAACTAGGCGTTCATCTAGAGATTAAATGGATAGAACTGAGATCATATATCAAGTGAAATCAGCCAGGCACAGAAAGACAAGGACCAAACGATCTCATATGTAGAATCTGAAAGAGTTGATTTCATAGTTGAGAGTAGAATGTTGATGACCTGAAGTCAGGGAGAGCAAGGGGGAGAGAAAAAGCTGACCTATGAACATTCAACTATGGCTAGGTAGGAACAGAAAGTTTTGGTGTGCTTGTTCGGTAGAACTCAGAGGGGATTATAGAGAAAGATAATGTGAAGAAAGGATTTAAGAAGTTTTTACCATAAGGAAATGATATATGTTTGGGGAGAACAATATGTTTAGCTGGATTTTAAACATTGCACATGTACAATATGTATTGGACTATCACATTAAGATGTGAAGCTTTTATGTATTAGTTAAATTTAATTTTGAAATATAATATAATCCTCTTCCTCTTTGATCTCTTAATCTCCATGCCCCCTTTCATCTTTGTCTGTTTTACAACATGTTGCCACCTTCTTTAATTTAGTCTTTGCAACCTATTCCTAGAATAAGAAGTAGGCTTCTCAAAATGTGTCAGCCCCCTTCTCCAAACAGGCCAAGGATCAGGAGCTTTCTGATGCCCAGAGGCAGTCCCCTGCTCATCAAGGAGCAGAGTACCTCTGAAAGGGGAGGGCAGCCTGCCTCTTCCTGAACTGTACTGCTGCCGCTCTTCCAAAGCTGTCCCGAGGCAGGTCCAAAGCAATGGGTTTGGGAAAAGGCCCTAGGAGCTACCTCCCAAGAGTTATCTTAGTTTTCCCATCCAACATCCTCCCAAGTTTTACATTCTAGCCAGATGTTTGCTGAAGTTCTCACCTACCAAATGCTGTGGACTCATCCTTCTGGGTGACACACCCTCTCCCAGTATTTCTATCCTGTACCCCTCACAGAGTTCATGAGGTGACAGAAAAGACATCAGATGTGGAGACAGATGATTGTGGTTCAATTTTTATCAACTTAGCAACTCTGAGTCACTTCCTCTCCACGCAGAACCTCTTCAAGTAGAGATTTCAATGCTGTCCCAGTAAGGAGCAAACTAACTCAAGGTAAAGCATTCGCAAACTGAAAATCCCTTAAAAGAAATACACTAGCTATAATGCTTTCTATTGTGGCTTTTCTGTGAAAGCAATTACCAATTTTATTCCTTTCTCACCTTAGAGCGTATCTGTGCTTTAAGGCTCTATCTAAAGACTTCCACCTCAGAGGAGAGGCAGATATGTCTCAGTAACCATGACCAAAGACACCCGAGTCACCCTACTCCCACCTGCACTTCAGTGGTGTCTCATGTACATGGTACTGTTGACTGTAACCCTCAATTCTTAGCAGGTCTTAGTCTGCAAGAAGCATGTAGGCCTAGATGCCAGGTAATTGTGTGACTGTGTTCCTGTTCCTATTTGGGGAGTGGAGAAAACATGGTTTCCAAAGTAGGGGAAAATCTGTATACATGGGCTTGTCTCAGCATATATACTATGACCCTCAGATGAACCAGACCTGGGAAGAGTGCCTTGATTCTTTCATGCATGATCAGCCCCAGCAGAGTCCTGCCATCTCCAGCAACAACTTCTCGTCTGACAACTGAATGTATCCTTCAATCTCTATAGCACACTCAACAATGCAACAGCACTATCCTGGAGGGGTCCCTCCTCTACCCCAATACTTTTCCAGGCCTCCTGAAGGAAAGCCTCTCCTCTTATTATCTCCTCCCACTCCCCTCATGCAAAAGAACTAGAAACGGTTATACGAACTGCCCATGCCAGTGCACAAAACAGAGGAAACAACCATCCTTCTCCTCAATGTACTGGGCTTTCACAAAATGCACGCATTCTAGAGGACCTCATCAGGGGTAGACACAGGCAGACTCAAGGTATCAGAGACAGGAAGTCCTTAAGAACTGTCTAGTCTTTCTTTCATTTACAGAAAGGGAAACTAATATTCAGTGACAGGAAGGGGCTCAAAGTCACATGCTGAGTCTGGTGCCCCGACCTTCTCTACTTCAAGTATGTGAGTTAAAGAATACTCTGCTACTGTTGTATATGTATTAAGATATAAAAATAGGCTGATGAAGTCCAGAGCACTGCCATCTAGCTCTGACACTTGCTATGTGTGGCAATTTGAAGTCCAATGAAATGAAATGTAAAATCAGTTATTCACATTAGTCACACTAAGAGTGGCCAGTAGCTACTGTACTGGAGAGGACAGAAAGCATTCCATTGTGTCCTATTGACAGCTCTGATTTAGATGAATTAATTTACCAGAGGATGAAGTTCCCTGAGGTTAGTGTCAAGGCTCCCTAGTAATGTGCTATGAATGCTCTCCATTACAATGAGTGAGTGGGACAACAACCCAGGACACAACCAACCAGAGGCTCAGTCAGAAAGGACTCGGGCTATGAAACACAGATGCACCATCCAGGGAAGCCTTTGGGATGGCTTTCCTTGGTTTATGCACACACACCTCTTTTATTCAAAAAGTAGGATTATTAACTATTTCTTTTCTGTAAGATATTGCTATAGTCTGTATTTATCCACATTTTGTAGTATAAAATAACCCATTGAAATTTCAATATAAGATATTTTTCTTATAGATACAAAGTTCTCTCTCAGTTAAGAATGCTTTATCACTATTCCTAACCTGGAAAATTCATCAACATCTAGCTCAAAAACCTTAAAACACTATTGTTCCTCAGTTTTCTCATCTGCAAAATGTATGTAACAGCAAACTCTTAAAGTCTTTGTGAGGATTAGCCAAGACTCATGAGTGTGTACTCATGCCGGGAGGTGGAGACTGTTCAGGAAATGTGAGGTGACGGAGGGAATGAATGAGTCAATGAAGTGTCTGGACTGTGTGATTGATTTGTCACTCAGCTCAGCTGTGCAAACCTGGAAGCAGCCAGAATGCAGAAACCATTCACAATTTAAGACACAGTCATCTGCATGCTGTCAGCTCTGAAATCGCAGATTCAAGAACTAGGAGGAAATGTGCTGTCTCCAGAGAGAGTGCCTTGCAAATTCAGCTGCTACAAAGATGATAGCATTAGAGTTCTCACTTTAAAATGTTCCCTTCAGCTCTAAAACTCTATGGCTCTGTGGGAAAATGGGAGAAGACTAGTCAATGACTAGTCTTGGGAGTCCAAGATGAGAATATGCTCCTCAAAATCCATATATAGACTTAGAAGTGTTTACACCCCCCCCAACTGGGTCCCAGCCTTCTTCAGCACAACCCAGTCATAGCTGTAGAACTGTTGTGTGCTAATGTGGGAAAGAACTCTGGGTAAAGATTCTGAAGACTGAGCCCCTCTTGGGTCTTTCTTTGGTTTCTCTTTCCTTCCCTGGCCTTCATTTTCAACAACAGTAAAATAAACAAGCCAGACAAGATGACGGCTGAGATCATCCTCTCCCAGCTGTTTCTTTACCTAATTCTGCTTTGCTGTAAAAGAGATAAAGCCTGCAAGAAGTAGGGAAGGTAGCATCCCAGCAGAGAAATGAGACCCTCGGGGTGAGAATCACGCTGGGGAAATGCCATATTTAATGAGCTGTAAAATGCATCATTAGTTTTTGTACCATTAAGAAAGAAAAAAATCGACTGCTGATTAAACTACCACACACCATAAACTATAAGACACATGATTTCAGAGATGGCAATGGAGGGGTGGGAGAAGAACATCCTAAAATCAGTAAAATAAAAGTAGCACTTACCAGGTACTTGCTAGATTCTAGGAACTGAGCTGAGTGTCTTATTCATGTTATTTCACGTAAACCTAAAACAACCTTATGCAGTATATAGAGGCACGTGAAATATCAGCATGCTATAGAGGAGAAAACTGAGGTACAGAGAGCTTAGAGAATTTTCTTACAGTCATTTGACTAGTAGGCATGAGAGCAAGATTTGGACTTATACCTATTGTACTCCAAATTGCATCTTCATAACCTTTTGCCCTATGAGAAAGGCTGGGGCATTTGATAGAATGAAAATGGCACTGCAACAAGGTCAGGTTATGTTAAAGGAACATACTAGGATGAAATAATTGGAACCAGTTACTGTTGCTGTTCATGCAAAATCTAGGACCCTACAGTTTTGTCCAATAATAAGATAAACTCTGCAAATCTGTGGTTTCCTGAACCTTTCCATTTCTGTCTTCTCAAGTTCTAGACATTTTCCTGTCTTTATGATTTCTTAGTGGCCTCTCATAAGTAGTCCCATTAGCAAGCCTCTTCAGGCCCAAGATGTCTGAGCTGTCTTAGAGCAGTGTAGATGCAAGAACTAATCCTGTTCTAGTCTTCCTAACTCTAAGAATCCAGCATATTTATTCTCCATACCTTGTGGGCACATATGTAAAATGAGGCTCACAGCACCAGCCTCACAGAGAGACAATGTATATAAAGTCTCTATGGTACACAGTGGCTAGATGATCTATGGCAGTTATTATGATGCTGAAGACTAAAGTAGTTTAGGGCTTTCACTCTTCCCTCAGTTTTCTTGGTTAATGGTTCTTGTATAATAGTCCATTTTGCATTCTCCAACCTGAAGTACATTCTCTTGGCTGGATTGTGGACACAGAACAGGTCTGTCTGCATCCTCGCCTTTTCCATCTTCTTTTTAATAGACTATCCTCCCTCAGTGGGGAACCAAACCCTCCTGCCACTGTTTCTCATAAGCTTTGCCTCTTGTTGGCATTAGTTTAGTTCTCTTTTACTTTTTATATGGCTTATAAAATCTAGCTTCTTAAAGACATCTCTTTCCTTTCGTCATTCATCCCATTTGTCTTGAAGTGAAGGCTACGCCCTTTCCAAGACATGGGCAGCCTCCTGACTTCACAGCATCTGAAGTTCAAGGTCAAGGCATTTATGTTCAACCTTTCAGCCACTAGGATTTGAGTACCAGTAAAAGAAAAATCCCTTCCTACTATTTTAGGGATTGTTGTGCATCTAGTTATACACAAGTTAGAAGACAATGTGTCATAATTATGCTGCAGGCTGCCAGAAGAAAGGGCAGGCCCTCTGGCTGGGAAGTAGAAAGTGCCAAAAACATTGAATGGCCAGGATGTAGGTTGACTTAAAAGCCCTATTTTCCATCTTAAAGATCCCTAACTGGGGGAAAAGCATGTGACATAGTTCACTGTTCAAAGCTCAGCTGGGGAGACCAGCAGTTATACATAACCAGCTCCCCTGGAGACAGCTAATGTCACAAAGCACAGTCTTGCAAATCAAACATCAAAAGAGCCCAAATTTCAGCTGCTCCCTTCCTAAACCCTCCTGGCTGGGACTCTGTTGTGACTTCTTTGCTGGGAATGTATATGTTTGCTACCACTTACTGAAGGTTACTAGCTGGCATAGGCTCCCTGATACCTTACATATCTTATGTTTAATTCCTGCACATACTCTAAGAGGAACATATTATTTTCCATATTTAGTGGATGAAAACCTGGGGATTAGAGAAATCGAGTCATTTACCCAAGGTCACTGAACTAGGAAAGGATGAAGTCAGGATTCAAATCTCCTCCAAAGTATATACACAAATTCTTTTATATATAGATCTATATCATTTAGTACCCAAGTTACCCTGGTCAAGGCACATCTATTTCTACCTCTCTAAGATTGGGACTTAAGCTATGCTTGGAACAATTTCAAACACAAGATTTGATATGCCTGGACTGAGCCCCAGCTCCTGAGTTTCTATGTCGTCACAGGATAGAAAGACACTGGGTTTCTGCCTCTGTCTTCTGCTGAGTCCTACAGTTGTTACTCAGTAGCTAGCAGTGAGCTTTGAAACCCAGCTAGTTGACTACTCAGGGACTTGACAACCCCTTGCATGTCCCTCTCCTGGTGGGTTTTAGAAGGAAAGATGTCTTAGGCTCTGTGTCGCCAGACACTTCAAGGGGTCTGCTAAGAATAAAGTGATGGCCTCAGAGTGCAGAGCTTGTCTGATCCTGAGTTTCTCTCACCACTTGTAGATGCCAATGACATCTCCAATATAGGACTGCACCATGGCCACTTTGGATGGCAGTACAAGACTGAAAGAAATTTGATTTTTGTGATGCATGTTGAATCCCCTGAATTTTAGAGCTAATGATTCACTCCTGCTGCTCACCCCAGCGTCTCTGACCAGATATTCTGCCAACTCCCTCAAAAGTTGGATGCCAATTTTGTTTTGAGGTGGGAAGTCAGTTTTCCTCATGTAGGAAAGTGACTAAAACAATTCATAAGAGATTATCTGAAGCATTTTAGATAACAAGTGGTTAAACTAAAATGAAAAGGTCCATGTAAGTCCCCACCCCATGTTAATGACATGATAATTATAAACACAACAAATATTGTTACTGACTTTGTTGACTTGAAACCAGTTGGTGCTCTAAACAAAATTCTCTAGTGCTGGGAAGTTCTAGGAACTCATGTAACAAAGTAAATTCGACAAGTAAATTCAGTTTAGGTGAAATCTCAGCCTAACTGTGAGAAAGAGGTTGTTTTCAACACTAGTGGTTGTTTCCACCACTATGGTGGTGGCTATTTCTACCAGAGCCTGTCTAGCTGGCTCACCAAACCTATCCCTCTCTGAAGCACACAACTCTGGTGCATTTCCCAGCTTCCACTGTGGTTATAAGAGCCATGTGACTGAGTTCTAACTAATGAAATGTGAGCAAAGTGCCACATGCTGTGTCTAGAATGGGCCCATGAAGCCATCCCTTATTACATATTCCATTCTTGTTCCATCTTCTAACAGCTAAAAGCAAAGGTGCCAAAAGAGAACTCCAAGACAAAGGGACGTCAAAGTCACTGAATGAAAAGAGTTTGGGGTTTGGGTTACAACCAAAAGGAACATTTGTATTGGACTATGACATGAGCAAGTTTCCATTACCTTACCACTAACATTTAGTTTTATAGCTGCCAATCTATGCTGAGCAATTAGTAGAGAACACTGCAACTGTTGGCGTAATTTTTGGTGAAATATCAATGTCAAAAATTGTGGCAACCCTGAAGAAATTACTTTAGGGTTCTATTTCAAAAAATCTTTGTCAAGCATTAATGTATCCTATAAAATGTAGGCATAATCTAATTAAAAGTAATGAGGGTATCAGTGACCTGAGTACAAAAACTTCAGGAGAACTTAAGAGATTGAACTGTGTGCACAGGAGAGGGAAAACTTGGAAAGGATTTGATGTCAGCCACCAGTGGTTAGAGCCCTTCCATTCTTCTCCCTAAGAGTTCATTTATAGCCCTGCCTCTGACAACCACATGTGAAAACAGCAGGAACATTCTAGGGGATGATCAAAATATAATATGACATATATAGGGTTGGAGAGATGGCTCAGCATTAAGAGCATTGGCTGCTCTTACAGAGGACCTGGATTCATTTCTGAGCACCTATATGGCAGCTAATAACTGTAACTCCAGTTCCAAGGGATCTGACACCCTCTTCTGGTCTCTTCAGGCTTTGAATGGCATGGGTGCACTTCCATATATATAAGCAAAACACTCATATACATAAAATGCAAATAAATAAAATTTAAGACATAATGTACTATGATTGTTCTGCTTCCCAAATCTAAATCCTTGGCCTTGCCCCTCACATGCCCTGGCTACAACTACATCTCCAACCACTACTGGATGTTTCTATCCAGATGTCCCCTAAAGTGTAAAACTCTTCTGCTGGACCTTACTCTATGATAATACCATGCTGCAAGGGAGAATAGTCAACTGTTTCACACTTACCCTATGCTAGGACCATGAAATCATCTCATTAAATCATCTGTTATGCTTTCTTGAAAGACACTAGTATCTTCATCTCACAGACATGGAGACTGAGGTTCCAATCAAACCATTTGCCCAATACCACATTACTTAGGTAAATAGGAGCTGTGATATTGCTCTTCATTTGTATAAAACACCATACCTGATTGGAATTCTAGCAAGCAGATAACTACACCTGGTGGTGTAGGGAGCCTGCTCATTCTGGCTGCTGAGAGAATTGTCATTTTCTGTTTTTTTGTCAATTGGTTGTTAACATGTTAGTAGTTTGAAAGCTGCTATAAAAGGAATATTTACACAATGGAAATTAGCAAATACTACAAACAGGGCTTTCATTCCTCCTTGGAAACATCACTGGCTACACTTTCCTATCTGGCCCTACTCTGTTGTGGTAGAAGCCCTCTGTCTGGTTGAAATTTCAGGAATAAGAAGCAAACAGCTTTTGAGTTGCAGACTTTGCCAGAAAAAAATTGTACAAAAGTTAAAGCAAATGTTATACAGAGAAGGAACAATGAAGAAACATGTCTCCCTTCACAGGGCTTCTGACAGCTCCAGGAGGAGCTCTGCTAATAAGCTGAGAAGCAGCAACTAGGAAAGGCAATACTAGGTTTAGGTGGGAAGGCTGCTTGGCTGTGGGTCAGCAATGGAAAACTGCAATGGAATGAGTTACCTTCAAACTAAATATGAGAAGGAATCATAGGCCACTTGAAGTAAGTTCTAAAACAGGGGTTTAAAATTATTTTATGTTTATTTATTAGGTGAGCATGTGTATGCCACAGAGCACATGTGGAGATCAGTGGGAGTCAGTTCTCCCCTTCCATCATGTGGGTTCTGGGGTTCTGACTAGGGTTATCAGGCTTGGAAGCAAGTGCCTTTAAGTACTGAGCCATCTCACCAGTCCGATTTTTTTTTTTTTTTTAAATGAGCAAGCATTCTAACTGCAGTCATCACGTTAATACAGAACTGAACTGAAGGACTCACAAAAGCATAAGGGCAAACAATAATTAGGACAATTAAAGAATTCTGAGAAGTCTAAGTAAGTTTGACCCATGTATAGCCAGAGAACAGAAAAACACTTAAGGACAGAGGACCTGTAGGGGATTTCAGGTTTGAAGCCCTGTAATTAGATCAAGAAGGACTCTGAGAGGAAGGGAGGGAGGCTGTTTGCCAAATATCAGCTATTTTTGCAAAGAGAGTCCTGTCTGCACATCAGAATTCTCATCTACCACACAGGGGGACTCACTACCGAGCTGTTCACCCATTGTTGATCCTGGTGCACAGGTATTGCTCTGCTAATTTGAATTTTTCCTTCTCATTTTGTTTTGGGAACCCCAAGTCAATGAATATGAAGGAACAGTAGCTGCCACCTGGATTACTCAAGCTCTCTTCTCCAGCAGCAGCCACTGCTGCCACCACCTACGGCTGTCCTCTGAGGGTCACAGAAGAGGCACCAGTTTCAGCTTGGCTCAGCTCTGAACTGACTACAATAAGTCTCCTGCTTCACTGGGTCTTAATTTCCAACTTTGTCAAATGAGTATAATGGAACTGGACCTATCTTGGTTCAGAGCTCTGCTGAGGATCCCAGGAGAAGGGGTTAATGAGATGGTCGTCATTCAGTTCAGCATAACAAGCCAGCCTGTCATTGTCCCTGGGATCTTCCCCTCAGTGGTCAGGGAGGATGCTGGCACCCACAAACTGCTGTACTGAACTTCAGCTAATTGGAAGCTGGATGACAGATGACTCAAGGTTTCTGGGAAACAGAACGAACTCTCCAGCCCTAGTATGCTGCAACCAGGACGGAAGATGGGAATCTTCCCCAGAGGAATATAATCAAGGCTCCTCAGGGCAGAGAATAAAACATTAATGGAATTGGAGCCACTACCAGAACGTGTCAGGGAGTAAAGGAAACAAGCAAAGCTGAGACTGGAGACTGCTGCTGGCCCTGCCTGCCAGCTGGCACCACACCCTGGAAGTGAGACACAGCCAGCCAGCCAGCAGCAGCAGCAGCAGCAGCACAGCTTTGGAGGACCAGAGTGGCACCAGGAGCCCTAGGAACACTGGGAGATTCTCAGGAATTAAAGCAATAGCACAGTGTTCTCTACCAGAAGGCAAAAGATGTGCATATTAAGAAAAGGAGATGAAGCAAAAAGTGCCAGGGAGGCTTGGGTTGTATCTGTTCAAGAAATAATCAGAGACAAACACTGCCGGTTAGGGAGGAAGGACCAGTGAAAATCAGGTGGTCCAAGCTCTGGCTAAAGGACTGCGGTGGGTTCACCATTTTTTTTCCACTTGTCCACACAGAGGGAAGTTCCCAGATCTTCATGATAAAAAGTTTTCCCTAATTTCAAATTTCAGTATCACTTCATGTTTCTGAAACATGCCAAACACATGGAAATTCACACTTCCCACTTGTGCTAGCTCTGAAGCTGCTGTGTTTTCTCCTGCAAGGGAAGGGAGGAAGGGGATGGGACTGATGAGATGTGACAGGAAGTGCTTCTTGCTCCACCTCTGCACCTGGGCTGCCTGGCCTGCCACTACACTGGTCTCAGCTGGCTGAAGCCTCCCACAGCAAGGGCCTCATTTCCAGCAGCTCTCCATCACAGCTGTAGGGCCAATAGAGATGAGGAGGACCCAGCAAAAGATGCTTCTACTTCCAGAACATGAGCTTGTTGTGGTAGCAAATCCCCTAGACATATTTATGGATTTAATTAATTAATTTTTTATATTTTATTTATTATTTTTATTTTATGCGTATGATTGTAATTCCTGCATGTGTGTAAGCATGCCCATTTTGTACAACACCCTCAGAGACCAGACGAGGGCATTGGATTCCCTGGAACTGGAGTTACGGACTGTTGTTAACTGCCATGTGGGTGCTGGGAATCAAACCTGGGTTCTCTGCCAGAGCAGCCAGTGCTCTAACCGCTGACCAATCTCTCTAGCCCCTATAGATTTATTTTATGCCAAATTAATTTGCACATCCTTAGATAGTAAAAGCAGTCTCCAAAAGCCCACCCTCCAAAGTCTGTCACTTGCTCATATTCACTATCCTCCATCAAACCCAGAGCTCCCAGGACAGGTGGAAAGTAGGGCCCACCCCTGCTCACCTGTTCAAATTCTAGCGGAGCCTTTACTTTGCAATGCTTTGTGAGGGGGACAACATTTGAAATCCCTGTTTTTAAAAAGAATTCTGCAAAAGGGGGAAAACTCTGAAAGTTGGCAATGTCTGTTAAAAAGAAAACTGTCCTATGCTGGGTTACTATCTGGGAGTCCCTTTGGCGCCCTGGCCAACAACTCAAAAGAAGGTATCTCCTATCTGGCATTGTTGCTTGTTCCTTAAGCTATGCATATGGACTCTTAAGAAATTATATTGGCCCCTTTAGTCTTTGGTTGTACTTTCCTTTTGGGTGTTTAAGGCCATATACTTGGTTCAGATAAACCAGTTTATTTTTACTCTTAAGGTCATTTGAGGATCTGTTCCTCAGGGGTCACATGGGCTTGGGAGGAACCCCTGGCTCCTTTCTTTTACCAGTTCCGCCTCTGTGAAGATAAGTCAAAGGTCCTGCTCGACCATGGTTGGCTTCACTTGGAAGCATGGAGGAAATGATTCCTCTGTGTTGACTGACCCTCCTGTTTGTAGACTGGACACTGGTTCAAGTCCATCTGGTGGGTTCTCCTTGGCCTCCTTGATCAAGAGGACAGGTGACCCACCATCATTACAGGACATTTTGAGAGATGCTCATAGTCCCCTGGACTAGTTGACCTAGGAGGGCAAGGAGCAAAAACTGTCCTTTATGTCCCTCTGACCAAATTATTATAGGCCTCAAAGTATGTCTCTTAAACATCCAAGAAGGTTAGTTCCACCAGTCTGGTACTTTTAATTACTGTGTGTCATGTAGATAAATCTTGGGCAAAGACCAATTGTTCTCAGATAAACCTTACCTAGACATATATTTCTTGATCTGCTATGTATAATTTGTCAGTAGGTTGTAGGAGTAATATGGTTCCCTCTGGTGAAGGTAGGCATTATTTATCTCTCTCATTGTCTCACCCCTCCATCATGGTTTTCCCACTTAAGGTGCCCCCATTTCACCCCTTTCTCACTTAATAATACCCTTCTCCTATGGTCCTACCTCTCTTGAGCTCCTTCTTTCCCCTTATCCCCTAGGTTCCCTGTATAACCTTCCCTCCCGCCTCCCTTAAACTAACCAAATTTTTATCCATATCTCCTGTATTAAGGCCTGTTTCCTAATGTTCTTCTCTTTCAGGTTCTTTCTTTGCTTTTATCTCCGTGTTTCCTTTCCATTGTCCTGGTTCCTGTAGTTATGTCTGGATACACAACTCACTTTTCAGGGTTTGGCTCGCTGATTAGATTCACCAGATGGACAAGTAGTGGGGAACAGCTGGGGGTGCCAACCACACAGCGGACAGTATCAGAGATAACAGAGTATAAGGGCTCTAGTCAGGGGGAGGGAGGCTAAGTAAGGGTGCCATCTGGGAAGTGGGTGTATAGTTGAATAAGATGGTTTGATATATACACACACACACAAATCAGCAGATAAAAAATTTATTATATTTGAGGAGGAAGCATAAAAATTTACATCATGTTAATTAGTAGAGATGATAAACATTACCACTGAAATTTATCCGATGACTTTATAGACATACACAGCGCCAAGGATCCAAGTGCAACCGATTATGACTAGCAATAATCAGATACATATAGATTAGAGATGCATGCGCCAACATCTCAGTGTTAGTAGCAAAAACAATGAGTCTTTCTGCAAGAAACAATAGATTCTAAAATGAAATGGAGGCCTTTTTTAAAGGTTAAAACTCATTCAATTTTATGTCTTACAGGGCTTGTACTGAGTTCAATATTGTATAGCTGTATTAACTCAACTGTGAACCTAGAAACTTGCACCTACTTGTGAAAGAGATATACTCTTGCTCTGGAGTGTGTTACTGAATATGTTAAAGCTGCAGTGAAATGCTTCTTCTAATCATGAAGTTATTAAAAAAATTTTTTTAAATGATTAAAAAATAATTTAAAAATAAGAAAACAGTCTTCCAGGGGACATGCCAGGACACTGGAGTGACCAGGAGCTCAGCCAGATAAAATCAAGGAAAGCCACTGTCCTGCTGGAAAGAATGGCCTATGCCACACAGTGTCTCCACCACCCTGTGAGCCCAATTTCAGTTGGCACTTCCAAGACTTCCAAAGTCTGTATTAGTTGGGTAAGAGGCACAGAGAGTTCTACTATAGTGAGTTAACCAAATAAGGTGCTTATTTGTTGAGTTAACCAAATAAGGTACTTATTTGTCTTAACAAGAAGCCTAGAGTTGTCACTCCAATGTTGCATCGGTGGGAGCCATTTTCTTTTCTTTTTTTTTCAATCTTTATTTTTAAAAAATATTTTATCTATTATTTTTATTGTCTCCATGTAGGTAAGTGCACCCGTGTTGTGCAATCTCTGTGGAGGACAGAAGAGGCTGTCAGATCCCCTGGAACTGGAGTTATGGATGGTTGTTAGCTGTCATGTGGGTGCTGGGATTCAAACCCGGGTCTTCTGCAAGAACAGCCAATGTTCTTAACCACTGAGCCATCTCTCCCGCCATCCTTAGCTTTATCTCTTGGTAACAAGATGGCTTCAGCACCTCCTGGAATCATATCCTTATTCTAGGAAGGGAGAAGAGTGAACAGCAAGTAACTTTTTCTTTGGGTGGCTTTATCTTTATTTGGGAAGAGAAGACCTTTCCTTTGATTTGTGCCTATAGAGCCATAGTCAGAAGTGCATCACATTGTCTTCCCTATGGGCAAGAGAAGCTAGAAATTTAAGTATTTCACTCTCTACTCTTTATAATAAAGGAAAAAATAGATACCAAGGACACAGATTGGTGTGTGCCTTACACAAAGATTCACAAATCAAAAGGACCCTCCCAAGAGAGATATGTTGGGCGGCTCTTGACATTCTGCTCTTAATGTGAAGAATTGTGAAAAATATATCCTTAATTCAGAAAAGCCTCTCAGGCTCCAAGATGTGTTCCCGTCTATTTAAAAAACAAAGACACATACATTCTCTCATGAATTCTTCACTATGGTTCTATACAGCAGGTATTATAGACTAATGTATTTCTCCACCCCAATCATGATCCTATGTTATGGTATCTCAAGGTGGAATTGGTCACAAAGGTGAGGCTCACATGACTGGGACTAGTGCCCTTTATTCCATATGAGATAACATAGAAGGCATCATTCATGAAAAATGGGACCTGGTCAGACAGAATCTGCAGGTACCTTGTTCTATACTTTCCAGGCTCCCAAACTGTGAGAAATAAATGGTTGTTATTTATGTCAGTCATCTGCATATGACATTTTTCTACAGCAGCCCTTAAATGGAAGTCCGAGATCATAGAGAAAGCTCAGAGAGGCTACATGACTTGCCAAGTGTCCTGTGCTGATAAGTAGGTAGGATGGGATTTGAAACTCAGCTCACTAGTGGCAGTCCAGCACTTTCTGCAGCACCACTCAGCCTTTTCCCACCGCCCACCTGCCTGTTGCTGTTGCTGCACTTGCTGTTTATGGTGTTCCTTTTCCTCAAAAGTTAGAATTCTGCAGAAGGAGAAGACTGGCCCTGGGGAATCTAACAAATATCAAACAAGGTTGAAACAGATCAAGAATGTCTGACTTCTGCCAGCTGGCACCTTGGCAGGATGTTCCCCTAAAGCTAGCCCATAAGGAGAACTAAAGTACCCAATCCAGAAATAGAAAATGCCTTTTCCTGGGGGCATCCTTTCCCTCTGCCTGGCTCCACCCACTTCTAGAACATCTCTCTAGAGTGTCTTCAGTTATGCCCAATGCATGTTGTGGCTCAGGTGCATATTACTCAGGCTAGCCACACATTCCCCCAATAGAACACTTAGGGTACTGTGTGATAGTGGCCTGGCCACAGGTCTACTTCTGCAGAAGACCCATTGCAAGGGCTATATCTAATCTAAGATTATTTTCCCAGCATCAGACATGGTGGCACATGTTCCCAATTACAATTGTTTAAACAAATGAATGCAAAACACTGATTCTTGCTACAGGGCTCACACATTTCTAATATTCAACCCTGATTTTCTTATGGTGCTGGAGACTGAGCCCAGGACCTGTTGGGCAAGTAATCTGAGCTATATGCTCAGCAGTGCCCATACATTTCTCTCCCTTCTTTTCAAAGTAGAATGAGCCATTTAACAGAAATCCAGAAAGACCTTAGAATATAAAAATCCAGGGGAGGGGGGTCAGAGATCTAGGGCACTGTTGGTGAGTCTCTCTGCATTTCTAGAGTATGGTGGAGGTATGAGAGAAGGCAAGGAGACTGGGTCATAAGTATGAAACCCTCATGACTGAGATTAATGCCCTTTTGAAAGAGAATCCCAAGATCTTGCTTTGTTATTTTGGCATGTGAGATCACACAGAAGACACTGTTCGTGAAAAATTGGCCCTCGTTTAGACATAGCATCTGTGGGTACCTTGAACTTACTCATCTCAGCCAGGAAGAATCCTAGCAGACAGGACTCTTTGTTGCAAAGAAGATAGGGAAAAGGAAAATCAGCCAAGGCGCTCCCTGGGGAACAGCAAGAGTGAACAGCAGGTGTACTCCAGTGTTGAGGATTTACCCTGAGGCCCCCACTCAGGATCAGTGCAGCAATCACTCAGGCAGCCTAGCTTTAACTTCAGAGACCCCTATCTCTACCCTCTAAGAGATTTAATAAGCTTCTTAGGTCTGCTCCAGGCCTTATCTTGACCCCTTGCACCTGACTATGGCTTTCTCTTACCACTGAGTCATCACACAATCGTGGCATTTGGCTTCCTGACTATAGCTAAGGCCCCACGACCTGCTCCCTGGCCCTGACATTCATCCCTTGGTCCTGTCCACTATAGTCCACAGACAGTATTGATGTAGAAAAAGGATGCAGTAGCCATAGGTGCCTTAAGGCAGAGTTTCTACTCTCTCCGGGGGCAATGGATGGCCTCTTTAAGAATCTGACAAAAGCCAGACTTTTGTCCTAGTAAATTTCACATATACATAGACCCACAATATTCCCATGAAATTATAGGAGCTGAGTAGAGCCTCCCAAAAGCCCACTCATGGAACCAGAATAAGAGCTCCTGGTCCAGGGGAGGTCATGTAACTGTGTTAGAGCTGTTGCCCTCCCTGAGAGAAGCCCCCAGTAGCTCAGCCAGGCAACTCCCAGCAAGTTCTCTCCCCTGGGAAGCACTTAGAACAGTGAGAATACACATTGTCTCTTGATCCCTCCTACCTCAAAGTCTTTAATGAGAAACACTGAACACTTATTGTGCAGCAAGCTGTGGAAAGTCAAAGGACTTGACATATATTTTCTGGAAATCTAATCTTCACAATAAACCTAAGCAGATATTATCCCTATTTCAAGTGAGGACTATCAGGCTTTTGGAAGTTAAAGACCTGGTCACAGTAGCACAGTTATGGAGTATGGAATCAAACCCAGGTATATCCAAGGTCCATACCTGCTTTTTTCAGCATCATATTCTAGAAATTTCTTGAGGTACACCCACCTGAGGAGTATAAGCTCCCTTTGTTATCCCCAAATCGACCTTCCTCCCTCCATGTGGCACAAAGCCTGAAATCTAGCTAAAAAGTGAAGCAGACCTCACTGTTCCATTGTTCCAGGCCTGTTGTTCTGGGTCTATACAAATACAGCACTGTTTTTAAAAAAAGTCATTCAGTGGTTGAAGAAAAATTCTGGGTCTAGAAAATGATCCTGAGTCAGTAGTGTGAATCTGAAGACATAGTGAGGAGAATTAGCTGGGAGATGGAAAGAACTTGCCTACATAAGCTGAATGGCAAGAAAAAAGGCTTTTGATAAATTCTTGCCAATGCATGGTGGTGCAAGGCTAGAATCGGAGCAGAGGACGAATCCTGCTTTATCACATCCCTGTGGAAGGGGTGGGTGCTTAAAATGGCAATGGAACAAACTGTCTTCCTAAGATGCCCACAGAGATGTTGATTCTGGGCTAGAGGGTGACCCAGGAGAGTAGGCAGAAAAAGGCTGACTCCCTGGAAAGACTCCACAGCTGAGAAGGTCAAGGCTGGAGACAAAGTCCAAGAATGATGGAATCTAGGAAACAAAATCATCAGAAACAGGTTAGGATCAATTGAGGAGAAAGAGAAGATTGTATTCTGGGTGTTTCTGTACAACCAGCACCTGGGCTAGCTTTCTGAGACCAGAAGGCAGGGCTTGAGGCTGGTGCCAAGTAGAGGACTTGGAAAGGGTAGTCACCTTCCCCACATCTTGGATGTTCAGGAAACCAAAGAAAACATTATGCCATCAGAGAAAAGCTTAACTTGCTAAGAATCTATAGGATACCATACTGATCAAAGACAGCAGAACGATGTAAGGCAAATTTAATCAATGAAATTATTGTGAATCTATGCAAACAGTACATGCCACAAGGATGTGCTGCCCCACCACCACTTTGAGACAGGGTCTTACTTGTGTACCACTATCACTGTTGATGACATTTTTGTAATAAAAATAATCCTTAAGCTGGCTACGGTGGTGCATGCAAGTGGTCACAGAATTCAGAAAGTTAAGGCAGAATTGTGAGTTTGATATAGCAAGACCTTGTCTCAAAAAGCAAAAATAATTATTTAAAGAATAATAAATGTCTAACACTAAAAGAGTAGTTAAATGATTGACAGTTGTTCTTGTTAGGCGTATGGAGTCTAAAACTAGAATGATTACATTAACTCCCTGCTTTGCCCTTCAAGAACTGCATGAGCTTTGAAAACTTACTTAAATTCAGTTGCCAGTGCACGTTTGTAAATCCCAGCATTTGGGTGACGGTGAGCACACAGGAGGATTATGAGTTCAAGGCCAGCATGGGCTACAGAGTGACACCCTGAATCCAAAAAAGAAAAAGAATAAAAAGAAAAAAATTATTTATGTTCTTTAAGTTTCCATCTCCTAACCTATGAGTGGGTGTGATGAGAGCACCTGACTCCTAGTGTTGCTACTTGCCTTGACACATTCGAAGGCAAGAAGAGCAAGAATGCTTCTAGGAAGTGTTAGTAGTGCTGCTGTTATTATCAAGATGTATCCATAAGAAAACATGACTGAGCCACTGAAAAATCATCCTAGAAATGTAAGTATACTGAAAGATGTCTACAATATGTTTTACTTCTAAAAGATTATGAAGTAGGTATTATTTACTTCTGTCACACAAATATTTATGAATCTATGCTCACATATTTTGTATATATGTATGTTTAGGTGATAAGAAAATGAGGTGAAGACATAAATAAATGACCAAGGAGAATAGGAAATTATTTTTGCCTTCAGAAATAAAGAGACCAACTTTAATACATCCACATACATATACACATGGAGTCTAAGAAGAACGCACTCCTGAGGAATTTCTTTGATGTGAGCTTATAAAAAAAAACACCTGCCTGTCACTGCTGCCTCCACCTTTACCCTGCCCTTCTCTCTCTGATTCCATGTGAGCACCAGGATTTGAGCCTCTCCAATCTCTGAAAGGGCAGCAGTCTCCATTACTACCAGCACTATCTACAATAACTATAGCAAATGCTATCCTAGAAGGGTAATTCACATGTCCCTGGTCTTTAAAACCACCTCTACCTGAACTGTGAACTGGAGAGAGGCCATACTTGTAGCTCCTTTCAGCTTATGATGCATAGCTTCAGGAGGATAGGAATTAAACTTCAGCCACACTCACCAGGAGGAGGCCACACACACTGTGCACATCTCACTGAGCAGCAGTTCCAAGGGTTCTCAGGTAAGACAGTGACAACACTCCTTTCCCATTTGTTTTCCCATCATTGGGAATGTATAGGGTGGGGACAGAGCTCCAACCTCCGAGGAGACAGCTGGTGGTAAAAGAAAAGTCCCTGTTTCCCCTCTGTCTGCTTGAAGGAGCTCTTCCTCATCTCATGGCAAAAGAGCACTTTTGACAAGAACCAAAACAATTATAGGGGTGCACTAGTGTGCAGGTGAGTTGGGTGCAAGGGTCTAAAATTAGATCTCTAGGTGGTCAGGAGGCATTTGCAGGCTTTGGCAGCTGTCCTTTTGTGCAGAAGCATGGACAAAGCACCCCATGTTCAGCTGCTAAACTTGGCTCCTCATTGTTATCCAAACAATGGAGTCAAGAAGTAGATTCAGTAGAGGCAAAGACAGGCTCTTGTGCAGCCAATTCTGTGCTTAGAAATAATATATCCGGGGCAGTGATTTAGTGAGGCTCTGTATTTTAAGACCTTCCCACTTCAGGGCAGGGTAGACAAAATGAGAGACTCCACATGGCACAGGGGACGAGGGAAAAAGACATTTTTCCATCCATCCACCCTGGTCACGCAGGGGAGCCTCAGGAGCAGGTGCAATAAATGTGAGTGGGTTTTATTATGGCTCTTAGATACCCCACCATTGACAAATCAGTTCTATGTTCTCCATCCTTTGATCCTTTCAGTGCTGAATCCCACAGCCTATCAGGTTAGAGCAGTCAGCATCCCAAGGAGCAGATCACATAGGAGGTCATGAGTAAGGTAAGATCATTCGTGGGAGAAAGAGGAGGTCCTGTGAGGTCTAGGACGTCCTCTCACCTACACACTCCCTTTCACCTACACATTAACAAGGGCTTCTTCTATAACTCTGAGTGTGTGCATGTTGTTTCTCACTAAGTTTTAATCTCCTCACTAATTCTTCTCCCTGGGTTTCTGCTAGTAGTAATAAACCAGTGTTGCAAATACAGCCCAAAGGTATTTGAGGCCACAAACATTTTGCACCACTGTGTAACTTTATGCATGTTTGTGTACTTGACATTCCTGCAATCCCTCCTCCATACCATCATTACCTTCTCTTCCCAAAATGCAAGTATGTCAGCTCAGAGTCCTCAAACATGTGTCTTTAGTAATCATACTTCACATCTTCCCAAACACAACCTCTCTTCCCATGATGCTTCAGATAGGAGTCTGCCCAGAAAGGAACTGGGGCCAGGCTGAAATCTGAGAAGCCTCACTGACCCACAAGCCAGCTCAGTAACCTTACATTCAGCTGCACCAGGAGATACATTTCCAAATCCAATGCAAACACTAACTTCTCCGTTCCTAGAGTGCAGGCCATTTATGCTTTTAGTAGCATGGAGATGAACTTCTAACTCCAGGTAACAACCAATACTTTATTCACTTCTGTGCTCACCTGGGAGAAATTGTTTTTATCATGTGGGGGAATAAATACAACTGTAACTCTTCTGAATATTGCATTAAAATATTTTTACTGATTCTTGGGAATTTTATACAATGTATTTTGATCATATTCAGACCCCCTTCTCCATTTTCATCCCCACCTTGCTACTCACCCCCCATTATTATTTTTTAAGGCTAATTGAGTATAATTTGTGTGTCCAAATGCTCTTGAGCGTGGATTCATCCCCTGTAGTCTGGTCAACCTACCTGGTATTACACCCTTAAGGAAAACCGACTCTTGCTTTCCCAGTAGCTATCAATTGTCAGTAGATCCACAGCTAGAGTTGGGGCTTCATGCCCACCTCTATGCTGGGAGTTTTGTCTGGCTTGAGCTTGCATAGGTCTTGTGTAAACTATCACAATTGCTGTGAGTTCGTATAAGCAACTGCCCTGCTATCTGGAAAACACTGTTTCCTTGTGATATTCACCATCTCTGACTCTTAGAATCTTTCTGCCCCTCTTCAGCAAAGATGCCTGAGCCTAAGGGGGAGGGTGTTCAGGGCTGAATCTATTACGTGTCTTATTCTTGAATACTGCATTTTGTTCCACGAAGCAGAAAATATTATAAACTCCTAGATTTCCTGTCCTCACATGGCTAGAAGAGACGGCAGAGCCAGGATTAATAGAGCTGCCCAACTCCAAAGCCACCAGCTATACCCTCCTTCTCTTGGAGGTCCTTGCCTCTCCTCTAGGGCCATGGCTCACTTACTATTCAGATCATGTCACAAGAAGAGACTAAGGAGCTCATATTGATCTCCCTGCATTTTTATTACTCTGATAGTCTGGAGGACTTCACCCAGCAATTGACTTCTTTTGATCTTTCTTCTCTCTGATTGCCACAGTCCTGTCCTCTTGGCTTGCTAGTCAGCCCCTGCTCCCAGATGCCCTCCCTTCTCTCTCCACACAACAGCTACAGTAAGCCCTCCGTCAGACACAGATGCAAAATCTAACTGGCACAATCTTTGGAGTACAGAATCTCTAAGTCAGAATCTTCCATAATTCTAGTTCTTTGGTCCCTTTTGCAAGTTGAAAGTGATGTTATAAAGTGTTTTAAAGAAATGAGATGTTTATGATAAATGCCAAGCTAAAAGACATAGGATGTAAAATTAGATACATTTTGTGAGCTTAACTATATAGAAATAGCATAAAAATATTGGGAAAACAAAGAAGGACGGGAGGAAAATCTAGAAGAAATATACCAAAAGTTTACTGTTACCAAAAGCAGGTTAAGCTGTGAAATATTACAATTGTTTATTTTTTTCTGCCTTTCTTTTGGAAATGCCAGAAATTGCAGTTTAAAGAAATTCCAGAATGAATGCTAAATTGAACTCTATTTATAGAGAAGTTTGTGGTAGTAAGCTTAGGAATACAGAGATATAAGTGGTTATTTAAATTAGGAGAAAATATTAAACAAGCATATCACTCAGGGTCCAAGAAAAGCAAAAATTAATCCAAGAATTAAAAACAGGAATCCCAATACAGGAAGTTGGTTGCCAGGTGATAGAATGGAGGGGTATCAGGAGCCAGGATCACACTGTCCACTTTAGAATTAGCAGAGCACAGCTTTACTTCCTCACACAGAAAATACAGATCTGAGAGGGCAAGTAGAGAGGCTCACCTTCTGCCTTCTTTTCACCTTTAGCCTCACATGAATGCCTACTACCCACCAAACTCAGCCACAAGCTAACGGTCAAGGAACCTAGGAGACTCGATATACAGGGGCTGACACCCTGCAAAGCAGATTATGAAAAGATGAAGATGGCTCTGAAGACAAAGTAGTCCAGGGCTGGCATGAAGGGGGCAAAAACTGAGTCAATTATCAAATAGATTCTGGGTTGAGTCAATAAAGAAGTACATGTGTTGGCAATTTTCTGAAGAACATGTTTTATGCACATGAAATTGAAGGCAAATGTAATAGCTAGTTTAAGAGTCAACTCTTGATACTCAAGCATTAATCTGTAAGATGCCATAACAAAATACCACAGGTTGAAAACTTCACAGGAATGTATTTTCTGACAGTTTTAGGGGATGGAAGTCCAAGACCAAGGTTCCAGTAGGGATTTTCCTCTGAGGTCTCTTCCTGGCTTATAGACAGCTGTCTTCTTGCTGTGTCCTCACACTCCCCCTCAGTGAGTCCAATTTCCTCTTCTATTAACAAGGACACCAGTCCTATTGGATTGAGGCTTACCCTAGGGCCTCATTTTTATTTAATCACCTCTTAAAGGCCCCATTTCTAAACAGATGGATTCTGAGATACAGGAGCCAGGATTTTGGCATACAAATTTTAAAGGAGACACAATTTAGCACATAACAACCAGTATTCTCAATCTTTCCTAATGACAAGAGTCCCCTATGGTCACTTGTTAAAGTACATTTTATTTATTATTGTTATTTTATGTGTATGAGTGTCTTACCTGTAGGTAAGTGCACCACATGCATGCAATGCCCGGAAGAGGCTAGGAGTGTCAAATCTCCTGGAACTGGAGTTAAGGATGGTTGCCAGCCACCTTGTAGGTGCTGGGAACTGAACCTGGGTTCTCTGGAAGAACAGCAAGTGTTCCCAAGCACTGAGCTATCATCTTTCCAGGTCCCCCACCCCACCCCAGCCCACCCCACCCCAGGGTCACTTGTAAGCACACAGGCCTCTTGCTTGGAGATATAGTTTGATCTGGCACGGTCAGTTAAAGAAAAGTCGTAAGTTGTTTACTTGGTTCTCCTATTAAGAGACAGGGTCTAATTCCCATGCCATTAAATATGGTTAAAACTTAATGATTTGTTTGACCAATGAAATGGCACAGAATTAACATTCTGGAACTTCAGGGGCCTTGCACTCTGCTTAGGGTCCTTAAAGCACAGTAGAGAAAGCAACGTCTCCAGGGAAGTCTGACCACACTGAGACCACCATGCTGTATAGAAGCCTAGGCTAGCCATGCAGAGAGACCACACAAAGAGAAAAAGATGGCCAGCTTGCCAGCTGCTTCCATCCAGGTACCAGATAATGTTACAAAACAAACAAACAAACAAACAAACAAAAAACCCAAAAAACACTATGGACATCCCATCCCCAGCAGGCACAATGTGGGAGTCAGGGGAAAGGTAAAGGAGGAATACAACTTATGATGCTATGAAATATATAGTGATCTTTGTCCCTGTTTGCAAACACACAGCTTCATGGAATCTGTGGAATGATCCTGTAAACAGCTCTAGAGGGTTATTAATCAGAAAGGCTATGGCATGATTAGAGAATTGAACTTTCAGCCCAAACAACCCTTGCTGGAGCGCAGTAGGGAGAAGGGCCAGAAGTTAAGCTGATCATCAGTAGCCAATAATTCAATCAGTCATGCCCACATAATGAAACATGCATAAAATCCAAGGTCTTCCAGTCCAGGATGCTGCTATATGGGAGAACATGTGGAGGTTCGGGGACAGCACACCCTACAGAGGGTATGGAAGCTTGACATGCCTTCATACATGCCTTGCCTCTTCCCTCTCTCTCCCACCAGGATGTTCACCTATATGCTTCATAAAATCCTTTATAATAATTGAGTACATTTATTTCTCTGAGTTCTATGAGCTCCTCTAGTAAACTGATCTAATGGGGGGGGCTGTCATCAGAACCTCAAGTAACAGTCAGTCAGAAACACAGTTTCCAACTTGAGGCATGCAACTGGCATTTGAAAGGGGTACACTTGTGAATCTGAATCTTTAAGTTGTGCAATCTGGTATCAGAATTCAATTATGATGTCCTCTCTGGAGAATAGAATTAATTGATTGCTGGTGGAAGGAAATGCCTACACATATTGGTAATCAGAGGTATTCTGTGCCAAGTGGTTGATCTCTATTATAGTAACAGAACTATAGCCCCAGACATGGCTGAGTGCACATGCCTCAATTGTTGGAACCCCAGGCTGGGGTCCCTGGCATTTTATGGAGTAGAGATGACCCCTAATGTTCTGCCTGAATTCTTGACTCACAAAATCACAAGCCTAATAAAGTGGTATTGCTCTATACCACCATGTCCTTTAGTCAGCAATAGATAAGTGGACCCTAGCTAAGTGAACAGTCTCAGAAATGATCTGGGCAATCCCTAACCTCAAGTTAGGCTATGTTCCAAGCAATCCGCTCATAGAGGAATGCAGCATTGGAAGGGCAGAAAGAGGGGCAGATGGGGTCATAAAATCTCATTCATATAATTCCTTGGGAGAAGTCAGAAGACCTGGAAGGGTTTACGGGAGATATGAGAAGGCCAGACACAGAAAACTCCCTGCATGTTTTGACTTCTCTGCCAATCGTGATGCTCTCTGCTCTCTCCTTCTGTTCATCCCTTCATCATCTTCTATCCTTTTCAAAAGCTGACTCCCAGAGAAAGTGATTGTTACCTTGTCTAATCAGTCTAATGTTCTATGATTCTTTGATGCCTATACACAGAAAAAAAGAAAAGATGAGGTAGTCTGGAAAAGTACACTCTGTTTAAAAGTCATGTGTGTGTGTGTGTGTGTGTGTCTGAGCACGTGCGTGCATATATATGTATGTGTGCAGACATATACATAAATTTCTGCTTATGTGCAGCTTTGTACAAAATGATGCATACATGACTTTCAGCAGCAATAACAGGGTAACAGGGTGTCCTAGTTACTTTTGATTACTATGACAAAAAACTGACCCAAACCAACCTGAGGCAGAAAGGGCTTATTTGGCTTACAGCTCATCAAGGTGAAAGATAGGGGTTTAGTTTCAGTCTTCTACAGGTGGAGATCCAATTTTGCCAGCACCATTTGCTGAATATGCTGTTTTTCCTGAATATGCTGTTGTCCATCATCAAGGGAAGCCAAGGCAAGAACTCTGGGCAGGAACCCAAAGACAGAAACTGAAACAGGTACCATGGAGAAATACTGATGATGAAGACATGGTTTGTGAAGTTTCAAGGGAAGCTAAGACTATCAGGGCTGTTTGAATGATATTTTGGATTGAGAATCTGTTGTTTCTGGTCAGCAGGGGCTGAAGAATCAGTTGTGATTAACATGAGACCAGCATCATTGAGGTGAAATCTTCTGGAAATCATTTCCTCAGTAGCAGCACACAGTGGCTATGGTCCAGAGGGGTCCAAAGCTGCATCTCAAGCTAGAAGCTGGGCTTGGTGATATCTAAGAGTCCTGTGAAGTACCAGTTTTGGCAGCACGAAAGCTGAGAATTGAAAAGGTCATGGAGACTATCTGAGGCTTGGCACTGTGTGAGGCCAGGAGATGCCACTGGTGAAGATGCAACCTTAGTTGCAGAGGATACCTCAGTACATATTGGAGAAACCAGGACCATGGGATGACTTCAAGGGCTGTGGTAGGGGTGGAGTAGAGCTGGCCTGAGCCTATGAGACAAGCTGTGTGTGTTGTGAATGGCAGGACCAGAGAACTGGAGCCACCTAAACCCGTTGGAGCCCAGATGATCTTAAGTGTCTCCTGGATGTCTGATGCTGAGCTACATTCCTAGACTTCGGTTTCATTTAAGTGTGCCAGGTTCTTCCCTTTTGAAATTAGACAGTACATAACTTGTTTGGGATTTTACAGGAGCCCACAGTTAAGAGGTTTTCAAAAGATACTTTAAGAGAAGTCAGGTAGGAACTCATGGCAGAAACCTCGAGGCAGGAACTGAAACTCAGACTGAACCACAGACCATCGAGGGACAGTGCTTATTGGCTCACTTCTCTGGCCCGTGCTCAGCCTGCTTTCTTATACAACTCAGGACCACCTGTCCAGGAATAGCACCACCCACAGTGGGCTGAGCCCTCCCATATCACTCAACAATCAAGAACATGCCCACTGGCCAATCCAATACAGGGAATTCCCCAACTGAGCACCCCCCTCCTTTCCACATGTATTTCAAGTTGAAAACTGAAGCTATACAGCACAGGGAAAAGCAATGCTGCCTCCTACCTCCATGTCCCCTTTCCAAACTGCTGGAATCCATGGCATACTCTGAGGCCACACGCTGGCATCATCTCCAGTAACAGTATTTTTAAGCCTCAACATTTATGGGTACTTGGTTAGTGTCTCACAGGGCTCTCCATTTCATGCCAAGATTCAGTCTTCTCTGGAGCAGGAGACATATAGTAAGAAGGCCAGCATAATTTCCATTGCTGAGAGACCTCATGAGTTAGATACTGGGAGGCAATCCTCATGGCTTCTCATATTTCTATATATCTTATAAGCAGAAACTCTAGCAGCTTTTGTCCCAGATTATCTTTTAAAGGATGTTCATAGAATAGTGGGCAGCCTTGATTATTTCCTTCTGAGGCAGAAGGCAGGTTTACTTGCTGACAAATGTAATAAAGCTAACACTCCCTCTGAAACAAAGGCCAGCATATTTGCTTGCAACCTTTAGAAGACTAGTATTTCCTAAGCTTAGGGTTCCTCAGCTATGAGGAAGTCCACTGAACATGTAGCATGCACCTATCCTGTAGGCCTTGAGGATAAAGAAAATGTCCACAAATATGCTGGAACTCATGCTGCCTATTTGCATGGGTAAGGTCCTTTGTCAATGACCCAGGAATCTTAAACCTTCTGCCAGCATCCTATACCTGGTGAGCTGTTAGTCTGCACTTAGGTAAAATCTCAGCTTTGACACCTGACAGCTATTGATACCAGGTGATAGAGAGAACACATACCTCCCCTCAAATACCTGCTCTGGCCTGTCCTCAGTGCTTCCTTCTCTTGATTACAAGACCCACTGCCTGTGCTGGTACAGTTCAAGAGCAGCTGAAAGCAAACGTAATTAACTGACTAAGGTGAGTGCTAGACACCAATTTCTGTCAGAAGCAGCCCTGCTGAGGGGATAATGATATTAACTATCCCAGCTTTTGTTCTAAAGGAAAATCTCTTCAGCAATGTCTTTTCCCCCACAGAGCTTTTCCCCCCTACCACGTTAGCCATCATGAACATTTTCTTGCTGTCTGGAATGCCCACATCCTCTAACCACATTGCTACCACAGATTTTGAGTTGTCTAGGGAGAACTTTACAACATGCAGATTTCTACCCCCACCCTAGACCTACTAAATCAGCTCTAGGGGTAAAGACCAGCAATTTGTATTTCTTAGTGTCCTAGGTGATGATGCTCCAGTATGCTTACATTTGTTCTAAACCCCATGGACTTAATCCTGCCCGCACACGGAAGACCAATGCTCAGGCTATAGCCTGGATAGTCTTACTTATAACTCTCGAGTGAGGCCTAGGCATGGGTTTGCTGTTGTTGTTTACTTCACTGCTAATAATTCTTTGTTTCATTTGTTAGAGGTTTTAAAAATTCTTCCCTAGGAGGTTCTATATGTAGTCAAGATTGAGGACCTCTGGTCTATCCACACTAATGGGAAAATACATGCTTTGAAAGTTTTCCCTACTATTTCCCTACTCCAACATTGTGATCTCAAAAAAAAAAAAAATTCATTTACCTCTTCTCATTTCAAATATACACGTACGAATTCTTGGATTTTGGAGATGGCTCAGCAGGTAAAGAAAGCACTTGCCACACAAGAGTGAAAACCAGAGTTCTGATTCCCAGAACCCATATAAAAAACCAGGTAGGTGTGACAGCCTGCCTGTAATCACAGTGCACATGGGAGGCAGAGACAGAGACTCCCCAAAGTAAGCTGGCCAGCAAGACAAGGTGAAACAGGGAATTCTAGGTTCATGATAAACCCTGCCTCGATATATAAAAGTAGAATGAGATGAAGGAAGACACCTAATGTCAAACTCGGGCCCTCTACATGCAAGCACACACATGTACCCCCACACACATGTGCACCGACCTACACACAGGCAAACATAAATATACACATGTACATACCACACACATGTATATACACACAAAGTTTTTAAAGAATTCTATCTTAATGTTTCTAATAATGACTTTCAATAGAAATTGACTCCCACAGTTACACTGTTTTACTTCACATTGGCAGACCAAGTAATCCACTTATAGCTCACGGATTTGTCAATCCATGTGTGCCTTCCTAAAGGCATCTACAGAAACAACTGAGTTTTTCCTGGCTTATTAATTACTCTGTCATTTAGACTCCCCAGTCCACTTGCCACAGCCCCCAGCACTAAATCCTCAATGCTGAAGAAGCCAGAGTAAAGATGCCCCTATACATCAGATGCTTAGTAACTGGTGTCAATGAAGTGGCATCTAAAGCTGCTGGAGATCCCTACTTTGCCTCCCCATTCTTTTTAGGACAGGTCCTGGACACCATGGAAGCCTCTATCTTGATACTAACTCCGGCAGAGCTGATATGGAAACCCTACCTCTTCCTTTTCTTGAGAGTACGGCTTGGGTATCTGGGCATCTCCAAATATAAGACACTCTACCTCCTTGCTGGAAGGTGTTATGCAGGTTGCTAAGGGAGAAAAATCCATCAATGGTGTTACGCAGCTGTAAACTCTACATATTACAACATTTATCTGCCAGGCAATTATGCCTAATGGTGAAAGAGCAGCATGACTGTTTAGGGAGTAACCAACTGCTTTCTGATTAGAACTGAGGCCTGCTCTGTGGGAGGGAACTGTAAGTCTGGTCAAATACTATGGCTGGGGATGTCAGAGGCCCTAGAGGGAATGTACTACTGATGTTTTGCTAAATGGACATGAGGTCAAACTGCCTTCTAAATATTTATGTTTATTCTTATAGATCAGTGCTCATCTCATCCTGTATCAAAGAAGCTTCATTTTTCAGTTAATGTAGAAACTCATAACTGGTCAAAAATGCTGAGAACAAGTGACAGCTGAGTGCTTACGTCTAAATGGGGTAACTATATCACCACCTCCAAGGCCCAGAGAACACTGTAGCTAGGGGCCAGAAAGATTGTAAGAGACTGGGAAGAAGAATGCTGTCAAATGGTGTCTTCTGCATGTGATATGGCCACTGCCATCAAGAACACACAGCAGCTGTCGCTACCTGCACAAAGAAAAGAATGTAGGAGTGTGACTAGTTGGCAAGAAGAGGGGTCAACAGAGCAGGAGGGGGTAAGAGTAATGAGGAGCGAATGTGACCACAGTTTTATGCATGTATGAGGTCATCAAAAAAGAAAAATAAAGATATTTGAAGTGGAGAGCTAGATGTAGTGGCACGTATCTGTAATCCCAGCACTCCAGCACTCAGGAAGCTGAGGCAGGAGGATCATGAGTCCAAGGCCAGCCTGGACTACATAGTAAAATCTTGTCTCAAAATATTCTTAAGAATTAAAACTGAATGAGTGCAAGAAAGAAAGAGAGAGAAAGGAAAGAAGGAGGGAAGGGAGGAGAGATAAATGAAAGTGCAGAAGAGGAAGCAGAAAGAGGAGACTGATGAAGAACGCTAGCTCTGTCCCCCAAAAGCAGGAAAAGAGAGAGGAGAAATAGGGGCTGGAGCAGATAAGAGTACTGACTGCTCTTGCAGAGGACCTGGGTTTGCTTCCCAGCACCTACATGGTGGCTAACAACTGTTCAACACCCTCTTCTGGCCTCCATGGGCATTATACACATAGGTGAACCTACATGCAGGCAAAATATTCATATACATAAAATAAAAATAAATAAAACCATTTTTTAAAATTAAAAATAGGAGGAATAATCACCCCTTTAATGAGAAAATGTTCTTTTCCTTCCCAGCATTCTTGCCCCTAATGCAATCACTGAGTTCCATTGGTTCTGCCTGTTTTTCTGAGCCAGGACTAAAAAAGCGTATCTTCTCCTTTTCTTCTATCAATCTCTTTTCTAAGCATACTTTCCCTAACACTTCAGGCTTCATTCTATCTCTAAAGCTCCCCTCCCTGACATGTGACTGCTTGTCCACCACGTGGCTGACCTCCGTGCCTTACTCAACTGGCATGGCTAGCTCTTTGCCTTTTTAGTTCCTACTTATGAATCTGCAATAAGTTTCCCTATGAAACAAAAAAAATAAAATATAGTATGATCCACACCCTCTAGGTCTTAATTGCAGGGGTATACTTCAGAAAGATTCCCCTGCGCCCACCAAGGTAAGCTCTGGACAGTGCTACCAACCTCAACTTTTAAAGTAAATCACCAGTCATTTCTCAAAAGCATCACACAGCATCACTCCTCTCTCCTTCCCTTCTCTGCTGGGAGAAGTGTTCCCAGAGTGTCCCCAAGGTTACCTCAGTGACAGGCCCCATGGAGGAGGGATCAGATACTCTCATGTTTGGAGAACTGCTAAGTCTTGCAAGGGAAATGTCTTAAACTAAAGGAATGAGTTACTTTAATGGTCAATTTGGGGCTGTACTGAGTTGAACAGAGAGGTTCCCAGGGGAGCTGTGAGACAGTTTTCACTCCTAGGGATAAAGGAACAAGTTGTATTAACTTCAGCTCTGGTCTAATGAACACAGAAGCTGGAGGAGGTTATAAGAGATCTTGACACCTACTTGAAACAGACTTGGGTTAGATACTATGGATTCAGTGATACATAATAGAAGGTCTGTCCTCCAGAGCTTATAAAAGGCAATTGCACATAGAAGCCTTTTAAAATAGCCCACATTACTCATTTCCTAAGCATACTTCTAATCATCTTTAAAATAGTAACTGATTCAGTCCTTACTACAACCCTATGGGGTTTGCCACTGATTTTACTCCCACCTTACAACTAGGAACACTGAGGAACACAGGAAGGAAGTAACAGAACTGTCCTAATCCATTTTCTGTTGCTGTATCAAAATAGCAAAGTCTAGGCCATTTATAAAAACTTAAAATTTCTTTCTCTCACAGTTCCAGTGGCAGAGAAGTTTAAGAGCATGCCACTAGCCTCTAATGAGACCCTTCGTGCTACATTATAACTTGGCAGAGCAAGCGTGCTTGCTCAGATCTCTCTTCCCTTGCTTATAAAACCACTAATCTCATCATGGGATCCCCATTTCTATGACAACGTCTACTCTAATTAACCTCTCCAAGCCTTGCCTCCAAATAGCCTCAACATAAGAATGTGGAGATTAAGTTTCCAAGACATGAGGACACATTCAAATTACAGCAACAACCAAGATTTATCCCAGGTAGTCAGACTTCAGAATTCAAGTACCTAACCACTTGGCAAATGTCTCACGGGACCAATGGCACAAAACACCCAGGAATGCTGTACTCCTCAAGGCAACTTTGTAAGAGGCAGCACTATTCTAGTATTGCTGTTTCTCAAAGGAGTCCTATCTCTCCTCTTTAGGAGCCTTCCCTCACTGAACATATCTTTTTCCTCCAATGAGGCAGCCATGATAACTAAGTTGGTCCTCAAGCTAGGTAACTTAATTGTAGGTCATTACCCAAGTGTGATTCTAATGATGTGAGACTCTACCTCTGACACTCCTAACCTGGCTCAGAGGGCAATTCTCAAGGCTCAGGAGCGGATCCCACAGGTCTGCCCCCATCTCCCAGCAACCAGCTCTACACAGTACCTTGGTACTGCACTAAATCTGCTTCGTCAGCAGTCATAATGAGTGCACCAGTGAGTCTGACAGTGAAAAGTTAAGAGGTGAAGGAGCAGGGGAGAGGTGCAACCACCATCAGAGTGCTGGTGTAACAGGGCAAGTGTGAGCTGACACTCAGCTCCTGTGTTGCCCTGGGCATTCTGGGATTATTTTCTTCCCTTCTCTGGCCCTCTTGTGGGTTTCTGAGGCAGCCCCTCAAGCAAGGCAGAGGACTGCTGATGCTGTTATGCCCTATGTGTGCCTGGGTGCAGGGCACCTGGTGGTGGGACCCTGGTCATAAGAAAGGAAGGTATAAACACTGGAGCAACTGGTAGCCACCCAAGAGGCCAGCACCAGACAGTGCTGCCAAGGAGGACAAGCCCTTAGCCTGAGGGAATCCCAGGGAATAGGACATCAGGAAAAGCTGTAATTGGAGATCTAAGATACAGAGATGGCAGGGAAGAAATGCAATCCAAGTGGGTCTCTTCTGCAACTGTGAATGTGAGATGACTAGAGTAAGGAGGGCATTGGCCTTAAACATGAGTCCCAGTTTAGTAGCTTTTTGAAACATTTTTTAAATTACAAAACTGGGAAAACAAGATGGTTGATAACTATGTACAGCTAGGACCAACTCATTTAAATGCATTCAAACGGATCACCTTCAAGTTCTCCCTTTCTAGCTCATCTCTGCCCATTTCCCCATGTCCCAGACATACTTATGAGGTTCCCAGAAAAAGAAAGTGACACCATGTTAGAACTTCTACAAGATTGATTGATTAAAAGTTCAGTGATTATGGAGAGCTGCAGTGTTACAGATCTGAAGCCAAATTATCTTGGGCTATATTTAGCCCCCTTACAGCTATTCATTGCCCACCTCTGTGTCTGACTTAACATCCCTGTGACTATCAGATGAAAGCTTTTGAGATGTATTAACAAACTACTAGCTTCCACCTACCCCAAAACTAAGAATGTCATCAGACAGCATCTGAAACCTACAGCATAGATTTCCTCACTTTGCTGTAATCTGGCTGACATTCCCATCAATGTATTTGCAAAATATCTTGACTTTTTGTTTTACTTCCTTTTTGTCTGTAACTACAAAACCTTCACAAACTTTACCATATTAGATGGGGTAACCTGAACCTGCATCCCCAGTCCATGGTCACTCATATTTGGCTTAAATATAAATATCTCTTATTTCTGTTGAGGAGAGAGCTGTTTTTCCATTGACTATTACTACATACAGATTGCTATTCATTCATTAGCTCATAGCAACCACTCAGTGTATGCCTAGTATGTGCCAGATACTAAAGATCCAAAAGTTGGGTGAAAATACATAGTTTTAGACTAAAGGTATCTCTGGCACAAACAAATAAAAAGACTGTAATATAAGTGTAAGTGCTGAGATCCACATGAGATGGCTAGAGAAGTGAGGGAAGGAGAGTCCAAGGCTTCAAAGAAAAGTTGAAAATTACTTGTGTCTTCATGAATGTATAGCCTATTTTTCAGTAGAGAACAAATGGTACAGGATATGGCAGAGTTGCCTTCCTGTGGAACTACGACAGAAAGGGAGGGTGAGGACAAGCCAGAGCTGTGCTAAGGAGTTTGGAAATTATTCTACAGAATCACTGGAGAATTGTACCACAAGGAATGACATTATAGGATTTGCATTTCAGAAGCAATTGTAATGCCTAATGGTTGTAAAGTACTTATGTTCTTTGAAGCTTTTCGCCCTATCAATTCAACCAATCCCTACAACAACTTTATGAAATCATATTGTAATTAACTTCATTTTAAAGATGAAGACATTAGGCATAGAGAGGTTGACCTGCCTAAGATCACAGAGCTACTAAGTAGTTGAGTCAAATGAAAATCCAGATCCATCTGATTATGGAGGCCAAGTGCTCACACTGAGCTTCTCCAGCCTCTATGTACCCTTCCTCCTTCTCCATCTCTAAGAAGCAGCTCAATATATAGATGCCCTTTCTCTTCCCAAAGCATATATGTATGGTGACTATAGTGTTCATCATCACATTCTGATTTGTTTGTACCACTCTTGATTTAAAGAATGACAAGATCCTGAAGGAGCAGGTCCATGTTTTAAGTCCCCAGTCTCTCTAATCCATTCCTGCAACAAAGAAGGTAGGCTAGTTACTTTTACTTTTCAATTGTTGTGACCATCCTATCCAACAGAAACAACTGAAGGAAGGAAAGATTTATTTTGGCTCATGCTTTCAGAAGGCTTAAGTCTACCCTGATGAAGAAGGAATGGCTGAGCTGTCCAGTTCATGGCAGCGGGGAAAAATATGGTGAAGGCTGTTCACATTATGGCAGACCAGGAAGTAGAGAAAGTACAACAGGACCCAGGGGCCATACCATCTTTACAGACCTGATCCTCGTGACACACTTCTGCTAGGTACACCTTATCTCCTAAAGGTTCCACAGTCTCTCAAAATAGCTCCAACAGCTGGGAAACAAGTCTTCAGAACATGAGCCCAGGGAGACATTTCATATTCAAGTCATAAAAAAGTGTTTACTAAGCATATAAAAACTAATGATTGGGGCTGGAGAGATGACTCAGAAGTTAAGAACATTGGCTGTTCTTGCAGAAGACCTGGGTTTGAATCCCAGCACCCACATGGCAGCTAACAACTGTCCATACCTTCAGTTCCAGGGGATCCAATGGCCTCTTCTGTCCTCCAAGGACATTGCATGACAGGGGTGCACTTACATACATGCAGGTAACATTCTCATACACATAAAAATAATAAATAAATAGAATTAAAAAAAAACGAATGATCGTTTTAACACAAGGATACTCCAAGTACTAACTAGTTTAATGAGAATAACATTAACTATCACTGGGTATCTTCACCATTTTTTTTTCTCAGAGTCCTGAAGGCTAGAAGATCAAGTGAAAACAAGGTTAGTTTCCTCTAAGGCCTCTTTCCTTGTTTATAGGTAACTGCCCTTTTGTTACCTCCTCATGTGGCTGTTCCTTTGTGCATAAGTTCTTGGCCTCTCTCCTTGTGTCCTGCCCTTCTCTTCTTATAAAGTCATCAGTCAGATAGGGCCAGGGCCCACCCTAAGAACCTTATTTTCGTTTCATTTCATTCTTGAAAGGACTCATCTATAAATGCAGTCACATTCTGAGAGGTACTAGAGGTTAGGATTTCAACGCTATGAATTTTAAGAGGACATAATTTAACCCATAACATCCTTTATATGCAAATACCAAGTATTTTGAACTTTTCTGTCCCTATTCCACACCATTTTCTTTTTTCTTATGTGTTTTATATTCAGTGCTAAAATCTTTAATGAGGAGAAACAGCTGTGAAGATGCTCTGTTGGTCAGAATGGAAGAGCAGCATAAGAATCCAGGCAGAAAGCATATTTTTCAAGTCTGGTGGTTGGTCAGGAGGAAGTTGAAGAGGCACTGATGAAACCAGAGAGAGTGGACTACCAGGTCCTACAATCTGAAAGTCCTTATCTTAATGCTCTCTGGCTGTGGCATGAAGGCTGAGCCAGCCCACACGGATGCTGCCTTCTCCTCCTCCTCCTGTTCTTCCTCCTCCTCCTCCTTTCTTCTTCTTTTGATGTTTTTGAGACAGGGTCTCCCTGTACCTACAGCTGACCTGGAACTCTTTATGTAAGTAAGCCAGGTCAGTTTCCATCTCACAGTTATCCATCTGCCTCTGCCTCCCAAGTGCTAGGATTAAAGGTCTGTGCCACTATGCCTGGCTCTGGGTACCCTCTTCTTGAACGTGTACCTGCCTGGTATCTTCTTTACCAACAGAATATGGCAAAGGTAATGGTATGCTACTTGCTGATGAGATTCCGTAATACTGTGACTTCCACCTTGCCTGATAGCTCTTGAGGGCTTTGGTAAAACAAACTACCACATTAGAGAGACCTTAATAACAAGGAGCATAGGTCCTTAATCCAGAAACCCTGCTACTGCCAGCAACCATATCAGTGAGTTTGAAGTAGGTCCATCTTCAGTCAAGTCTTCATATGAGACCCCAGCTCTGGATGATACTTTCACTGCAACCTCATGAGAGACCATAAAGTAGAAGAGCCAGTAAGCTGTGTCTGGATTCTTGATCCTCAAAACTATGAACTAATAGATGTGTGTTGTTTTGAGACATTAAGTTTTGGAGCCATTTGTTTCATAACAAATAATACAGTTCCCCTAAATGTCCTCTCTCCCAAATACATTTCTCCCAAAAGTCTTAGCTCCCAAATACTTGCTGCCCTATTGTTTTGAGTTCTGACCAACTATTTTCTAGCATCCATGTGTATTTAATTCTCTCCAGATAATTTTATCTTGTATATAATTTTCATTAGATTGCTTATGCTTAGTGCAAAAGGATAGTCACTATAAAGGCACTCCTATTAGACTAACAGCCAATATGAAGTACCAAGCAGGATGGCATCTCTCATCTCTGATGCACCCCCAGCTCACTGTACCCTGGATCTAAAACACTCAAGGACACCTGCTCTGGTTTCTCCTTTCTCCTTCTTTCTTCCCATCAGAAGAAAGTTACTATGCTGTCAAATCCTCTGAGGCCCCTATGTCTACTGTGGGCAGTAGGTCCATGACACATTCATATGCATCCTTATCCTAGTTTGTTATTTTACATCCAGTTCTTTCCAAACTACCCCAGGAAAAATGTTCATTTCCCTCCCCTTTACTTTGTCCTTCATGCTTTGTTCCATTTTAGGGCCCAAATAATCCTAATCAGGGCTGATAACTGCAAGATAAGTGTGTCAAGAGACAGGGAGCCATGCATTTTGAAGCAAATTAGAACTAATGATGGACCAAAGTCAGCAGCTCTAGAGCCCTTAAAAACACCCCCAAATCAACATCAGATCTTCTACTAATGTTTCCCCTCCCATCTCCTCATTTTCTAATTTAATTTAACCTGCTTTTGATCATGAGCAGCTTTCCAGATAAAAATAAAACAGGACTCCTCTTTGCTGTGGTTTTTGCTGTGCTTACTATTAAAATAATGTTCTCTCCTTTTTCTTCATTACAAACGTATGCCATGTGATGAATCAAGTTATTTTTGGTCTAGCCTAGGAATGTTCAGCCATTATGCATAAGTGTGGATTTTTACTAAAGCACAAGCACAGTTCTGATACCTGATTCATTAATTTTTGTATATAACACACTTGTAAATTGTGGTCATAGATATACCTAAAGTGTATTGTACTTTACAGGCAATGAGGGGAGGGAGAGGAATGCCAAGAACAACTAAGAGAAAGGACAGCAGAGTGGAATGAGTCATGTGGGAAAAGAAAGCCAATAAGTAAGAATGGGGACAGCACATTCACTGAGTAACTACTGTGCATGGGGCACAGAGCTAGAAGTTCCTCACTCCACAGCACAGGATCCTCAGACAAGACCCATACATGAAGTCATCTGTTGTTTTACAGATGAGGCAACTGATTATTAGGGACTCTCTATGGCCAGCCATAGGTCACAGCTGGTAAGTAATGAAGCGAAAATTACAACTTGGGCATCTCTGAAAAGCAGGACTTTCTTGCCACTTCCCTATGTACCTACTTTCTTTTTCTAGGTTTGTAAAAGAGGAGCAGATTGTTTCATTCTTTTGGTGAAATCTGTAGGACTCAACACTAAAGCATAAGAGTAAACTGGCAGAGAAATTCTTGGGACCAATACCATGGTAAACTCAGAGGCCTTCAGGGTAGAAGCTGGAGGCCTGAAGACTGGGTCTAGAACTTCTTGGAAGCAGGAGAGAAAGAAAATCAGGGCACTCCTTCCAAAGGGGAGATAAGAAAGAGAATTGCCCTTGCAGAGCTTGCCACAGCTATGAATCTAAGTTGGGGCTAGACACAACCACCACCCATGTTAACCTAGGCCCAAGAAAAAGGCTAGTCACATTCAGATATAAAGTCCTACAGGCTCCCAGGACTCTTCTCATATGAACCTGCAGCAATGGTGTCAGCATGCACAAGACCCATGCAAACTCAAACAGACAAAAACCCAGTACAGAACTGTGGAAATGGACAGCAGGCCCCAATCTTAGTCGAAGAATTACAAGCATCTGATTACTGCTGGGTGAGGAAGAGCTGATCTTCTTAAAGGGAGGGACTCTAGATAGGCTGACTAGACCTCAGTGGATGAACTTGCACTGAGGGACATCTGGAGACACTAACTTGACATGATAAGCCTTAACACACACACAAAAAAAAACAGAATATGTGAATTCAAGTAGGGAGATATGGAAGGAGGTCAATGAGGAAGGGGATATAAATATGATTAAGTTGTTCTGTATGAAATACACAAAAATTTAATTAAAAAGTTTCTAAAAACCCAAACCCCAAAGGGGGGGGGGGACTAGTCACACACCACCACCCATATTATCCCAGCTCAAGCTCAGCAGCATTATATCCAGTATGTTTAATGACTATGGTTATAGAGAAACTAACAAAGGGGAAGGTATGGTTTAGCAAGGAAGACACAAGCACATATCTTGGGAATTTTCTTAACTGATTTCTTTGAAAGAATTATTTTTCTTTCTCCCATTTCTTAGTGTTGTTTAAATATCACCCTTTTAATAAAGAGTGGATCCCACAAAAGGAATGTGAAACATGCCCATCTCATCTCAGGTAGTCACTTGGATACCACTACACGCACCCTTAAGTCTAAGTTGAGCCTAGGGCTCTGTCCTTTGAAAAAGCCCCCAGGTGGTGTGATGCACGTGGGTTCAGATCCTACTTTAGGAAACATCGGTGTAGATCAGTTAGTTGTGGTAAAGCCCACCTATTACTCTTTAACACATGGATTTACTTGGATCTGCTCTAAAGAAGTCTTTGGAAACTCTAGGAAAACTTCACAAAGAAATGCCTGGGCTACTGGCTCCTTAAATACAATTTTCTCCAGTATACATCAAACACAGCCAATAAGCACTTCATAATCATCTTCTCAATGGCTCCTCAGAATCCCTTCCCAAGCTTCAGGCTCCTTTGAAATCCTCAATTCCCTAACACAGCTTCCAACTAACTGTCATTCCTGCAGTTTTCTTAGGTTATGGATGTGATGAAGGTTAACTGGGATATTCATTGTATGGAAAATGTCCACGAAGAGTCAACAGAGAACTTTATCCATGTCCACAACTGCTGATCAAAGGCCTTGTCCTTGTCCTGGGTATATGGGATGTGGGTAGCCTTCCCCTAGACAGGATACATGAAGAAGCCTCTATCTCACCAAGAGAAGATCCATCAGTCTCCCAGGTCTCATGGAAAGAGAGAAAGAACAAAGGAAGTCCATTAGAGTACCTGCCCCCATCCATTTAGGCATTTCTGTCTACTTCTAACATGGAGGGACCCCTCCTCTCATTCTCAGGGAAGTCAGGTGATCATTACTAAGTGCTTTGAGCTCCTGGGACCAAATGGGCCTCTATGTTCTAGGACTCTGACAGAAAATCAATCTGTGTCTCCTTTACTTTATGGATATTATAGATGCCTATCAGGTAGGAGGTTGAATCAGACGATCTCCAAGGTCTCTTCTGTGGATAACACCCTGCAATTCTTTTTGGCCAGCAATCAAGGATGCTCTTTTGTCATAAGACAAGGAAAGAACTGTCAAAAAAGAAAACATAGGCATTTCCCAAATTCCCTTGAAAACAGAAGACAGCAGTGGGATGAACAACCAAGACAGAGATGACAGAATTAGACTGTATTTTACTTCTGAAAAGACTGAGACCAGACTGGAAGAGTGACTCACATATAAAATGGCTCCACTGAAGGTTGAGTTTGGGCTGTCAACATGGCTGTTGGCTTCCACGCTTGACTCTTTCCATGGCTTGGGTCAACTACCTTTGGCTTGACAGAGTATGTCCTTACTTTCAGCACCAGCAATTGCTTAATCCTCTTAAGGGTATTTGACCCTGGCTAATAACCCAAGGAGTTCAAACTCTTGAACATATACGCAAGTCAGGTGATGAAGATAAGGGTCATGGCCACAAATAGGTCACAGAGAGAAGATAGCCCAGGAGATTCCAAGCTACCATAAGTGTATCACAATAGAGATCAGGGTATAAGAATGATGACTTAGCTAAATGCCACTGGGGACTTTGTAGCATAGGTTCTTGGTGACTCTAGTCATTCCACTGTTTTAGAAAGATGAGTCTAAGGAGATTGAAAGGAGCAAGACAAGACCAGAAAGACTGGTTAGAAGACTTTTCAGTCATCTTCACATGAGGTAGGAAGGTATGAATGTGTTGTAAGGTAAATAAAGGAAGATCTAAAGACTAAGATGAGGTAGCTGAGATAGCCATAAGATAATGAAGAAAATTAAGGTTTTATGTCTTGAGAGAGAGAGACAACATACCCGGATCTGAGAAGAGGCCAAGTTTAATTTTAGACACGTTGAACAAGAAATTCACCTAGGACCACGGAGAAGACAGCTAAAGAATAGACACGAGTAGAATGGGTACACTGTGATGGGCCTGGGAAACAGACCTGAACAGAGTATTCTCACTCTTCCCTGGGCACTTCATGACTCCAGGGGAATGTGTGTCTTACATTCCTGATGCTCTGTGATCACCTCAAGGGTGAAGAACTTGGTATGTTATCATCTCGAGTACCTCACCACGCATAACACAGCACTATGAAAGGCAGAACTGATGCCTCCCTGGATGCAAATGTAAGCTGGGCTCTGTCTCCCACTGCAGGGACCACAAATTTCCTCACCTCCCTCATTAGTTTTCACGATACTAGAAGTCAAGCTGGCCCAATGCCATGGGCTGTTGTCCTTTCAGTCAATCCCTTCCCTTGAGATGACCATACGAAATCCTCATACAGCGTCACTGAGCAGAAGCTCCTCTGTGGTTTAAATTCTGCTACTGTTTTCTCAGTTCTGAAGATGGTGACTAACACATAGCACCTGAATCATCTTTAAGTATCTTCCCCTGCCAAGGGAGTACAAGAGTTAAAACAAAGAAAGGAAGAGCTATGACAGACAGAGAAAACTGAGATGACTCTAGACTCCAGAACCTTTGGATGAGACTCTAGCAACATATCCACCAAGGGCAAGTGGCTAACTCTGGCTCCCACCTGGAGCTTCGTGTAAAAGCCCATTAACCACTTTTTCATATTTACCTCTGCAATGGGAATATCAGGGACCTTTCTTTCAAGGCACTTGATGAAAGCCAGACAGACACGGTGACAACTAGATGCTCCTATACATCCCAAGAAAATAAGGGTGTTCAAGTCTCCCAGGTTACAATTACTTAGGCACACCATCTCTTTCCCTTTGTCTAAAATGGGAGCGGGCAAAGATGATTAGAGAAGGGGCTGTCTGCATTCACCAGAGGGTGCCATGAGCCTCCATACCATCAGGCATCACAGGAGTTATATAGCTCACTCTACTGCCTCTTTTTCATGGGATTGGGAAACAAAAGCAGAGAGCCTGCTGAGGCTCAGACCTCAGCAGCTTCTTCCATTCCTGCCCACAAGTGTTCCACAGCACACCAGCTGGAATCCTCCACATGCCTGAAACCTTGCACCACCCTCACTCATGGCCTCAAGAAACCCTCCTCCTCTGGACAGGCTCTGCTACAGACCAGGCCTGCTCTATGGCAGAGGGAAGCTGGCAGAGGCTCTGCTCCAGGCCAGAAGCATGGGGCCCAGGGGGAATTCTGCACTTATGCCTTTCTCCAGGGAGACAGCTGCAATTCTGGACTTCTGGGCACTTTGCCCAACAGTCTGACATCCTGAGGATGGAGGAGGGGCCCAGCTGGCTCCAAGAAAGGAACCTGACTTGAGAGTTTCTGGTGGGGGGAACTCAGAAACTGTCAAGAAAGTAAGCCCTGTGCATAAAATGGACAAAGGCTGTATTTTTCAAAGTTCCCACCTCACTGCTACAGAATGTCTGTAGGAACCTCAGAAGCTTTTGGTGATGATAAATGAAGAGCACTTTGCATTTTACCATAGCAATAAAGAGTTACATTTTTATTGTTTAGTTTATATTTTCTTCCAAAACTGCTGGAGTTAACCTCCAACTCCGCCCTGTTGGGGATTTCTGAGGACTTGCCCTGGCCTCTTCAGTTGGCCCTGACACATGGCCATTCAAAAGGATAGAAAACTTTGGCTCCCTCAGACCTAACCCTTCATTTTGGCCAGAGCCAAAGCAAAACTACTAACAAAGGAAATATCAGGGTGGTTGCCAGTCCTCTTCCTTCTCCTATCATTTAAACAACTCCAAATCCATTGAAGCATCACTTTTGCAAGGTGATGCTCCATTCTTTGAACCTAAGACATTTAGCAATCAATGTTTACTCTTAATCCCATCTGCCTGTGTCCACAACATTCCCGTCCAGTCCAGAACACCCAGGTCCCTCATCTAGACTCAGACATATACTAAGGCTCTGCTCTCTCAACCTTTCTCTGTTAAAATTATTTTAAAAATATTTTATTTTTTTTATTTTATGTGTATGAATATTTTGCCTGCATGTAAGTGTACCTCTCCCTGCAGAGGCCAGAAGAGGGCATCTGATCCCCTGGAACTGGAGTTACAGACAGTTGTTAGCGGCCTTGCGAATGCTGGGTATCAAACCCAGGTCATCTGGAAGAACAGCAAGTGTTCTTAACAGCTAAGCCATCTGTCCAGCCCCAGAATCCATCTATTCTATATTAAACTTATTTTAAGCATTCTGAAAGTACTTCATGTACATCAAAGAACATTTGAAAAATAGACACAGGATATATGACCTATGTCTCCACACTATCCTAACCCTTGACTATTAGTTGCACTTTTTAAAGTTGTTCCTTATAATCTACTTGCTGTGCTTTTTTTCCTCCCAACTTGGATCGGATGGTCTAGTTCCCATCTTTGTTACTAACTATGGCTTTTACTCCATCTCCTGAAGCCCACCTTTCTGCATAGAATGATGATGGAAGTTGATTGTGGCATCTTTATTCATACCGAGTATATGTTTTCCAATGAACTCTTTCACTGGGATCAATAAACAGATCAGTGAATAGGAAATAGTATTCAACTCATAAAAAATTCACATGATGCACAACTTCTTTAAAACACAGCTATTACATCCCAGGAGGTAGGTCATTTGAAGAATGGGATGAACTACTCCATCACTTCCTGTAGAGAACATAGCCCCAGCACCTAAGGGGCAAAGATTCACAGCATAAAGAGGATTGAGAATAATCACAATTATACCATTTACAGTGTACCTACTATATTCCAGAGACTCAACTAATCTCTTTGCTAATCTTCTCAACAAGCTTGTCAAATAAAATTCTGATCTTAATCAATACATAAGGAAAGCTGGTTTCAGACAAGTTCAAAGATGCCTAAGGCCTCAGAAGTAGAAGGTCCAGGGCCTGGCTCTTTACTTCTAAGTTCCATACCCTTGTCCTTACAGTGATAAGGTTTTCTGAGCATCATTTCTGATTTTCCTATCTAGCACTTGCACAAAGTTTCTTCTCATCTGGGGGCTGGAGAGATGGCTCAGTGGTTAAGAACACTGACTATTCTTGCAGAAGACCTGGGCTCAAAACCCAGCACCTACATGGAAGCTAACAACTATCCATAACTCTAGTTCTAGGGGATCTGACGGCCTCTCTGTCCTCCAAGGGCATTGCACAACACAGGTGCACTTACATACAGGCAGGCAATGCATATATACACATAAAATAAAAATAATAAATAAAAAATTTTTAATTCTTCTCATCTGGAGAAGACTTCCTGGCTGGTTTTCCTAGCACACTTCTAGCTCACTGCAAGGAGCCTTGATAAGAAAGCCCATTCTAAGCTTCCCTGCTTGTAGCAATCATGACAAAATAAGACAAGCAGACCTGCAGAAACTTGTGATCTAGTTGGACAGCCCACCAATGTGAGCTGAAAAGAAATAGCTTGGGGATAGAATGTTCTTGACTCAAGAGCTCTGAATATAGGGTCTTGGATTCATAGTATTCTTGGAATTGAGTATCACCCATTGCTTAATAACCCCCACAAATCAAGTATGAAAAAGATAAATACCAATTTTACCAACGAGAAAAATACGATTCAAAGAAGTCAAGTAACATACCCAAAGCCACCTGTTGAGCCAGAAGTAAAGATGAATTGGCTGAATGCAAATTTGTCCAACTCCCAAGCTTGTGCTTCTTCACCCCATCAAGCTGCCCTTTTCATCCAGTACTCAAAAGGCCATGGAGGTACTGCAAAGTTTGGGTAAAGGTGCTAAAGACACCTACCAATTAAAGCCCTTCCAAGAATCCCCAGTAAGAAGGTTTTCTTCAGGAACACTGATAGAACTGCTTGTCGTTTTTAAACTATCTATTCATAAATCTCATCTTAAATTAATCCCATAGGCCCCTAGCTAACATCCAACTCTAACTGCTAGATAAGTGAGCAAACTTATCTTAGACAACTCAGTCTTAGTCAAACTACATAACGATTATAGCTACAAGAGGCCACAGGAGAGATCAACAGAGCTGACTAGCTGATCCCAACCCAAATCACAGACTCAAAAAATTTAAGTAAACAGTTGTTTTAGGCTGCTGAGCTTAGAGTGTTTTGCTACATTGCAATAGATAACTAATACATCCTTTCCTCTACTTTCCTTCACCTACTCCTCTCAGCAATGTTCATCTACCTATACAATTGAGAAGTCTCTTCCAGCTCTCAGTCCTGGGAAGCATGTCTCTTAGAAGTTTCTTACTGATAGCCATTTTTATTCTGTGTATATTTATGCAGTGTATCCTAAAAATCCACCATGGAGCTAATATATATAAGGTATTTACAGATGTATAAGCTGCGGTCGCCATCCTTGGTGAACTCACTATTACAGATGCCAATAAGCTAAGCCCCCACAAAAAAGAAGCACAAGGCAAAATGAGGGTTGCAGCCTAGCACCACATAACATGTGACTGGTGGAAGGAAAATGAACAAATAGATGACATGAAAAAAAAATTGGTGGTCTAACTTCCCAAATCATTCTAAAAAGGCTTCTTCCATCACATAAATCCCTTTCTTCTGAAAACAGGGGTGGCAGAAAGAATGTGGAGCTCCAGAAGATAGTAAAGTATATCTCAGGCAAGACAGTTGGTATTGTTAATGCCCTGAGGTTCTTCAGGCTCCAAGAAACCACAAGAGTGGAGCTGAACAAGAAACAGCTTTGAATGTATAAAGAAGAACCAAACCCAAGTTTTTCACAAGGGCTCATAAAAATGGGAGCAACTTAGAGCCTGCTTTTATTGATCTACATCTCCTCAGTGAGTTCTCCAGAGGAAAATGTCTTCTCTCATATATCAAGCTGTTGGTCATAGTCAAGAACTTCCTGTTCCTTTGAAAATAATTCCAAATGCATTAACCTGATGTAGGAGCTCTAACTGATCTGGTAATAAATTCAGATCTAAAATCCTAATTCCATACTGCCACATAGTCACCAACCATGTGACCACACAGGACACATGTGGAGATGATGTAGTTAGTATAAAAACTAAAGTGATGTAGCAAGTGTCCAGTAGCACTTCTGATGTACACTGGCTAGAGACTAAGTACAAATTCCCTTACCTATAGTTCAATATTCTCTGTGACACTCAGAAATAAGAGTTCCCTTCAGTTAGGTATGGTGGTATATACCTGTAATTCCAACACTTCGAGAGGTGGAGGCTGGAGGATCAAGGTCATCCTCAACTGTGTAGCAAGCTCAAATCAGTCTGGGCTACATGAGACCTTGCCTCAAAAAATGACAGGGGCAGGGAGAGTTTCTTTCATAGGAAACTTTAAGATGCCCAAAAGAAGCTGATGTTTCCAGGGATAAAGGCATATCTTAAAGCTTGATGCTCTCTATATCCATGTGATATATGCATTCGTGGATTCAATCAATCATAGACTGAAGATATGGGGGTGGGGATTCTTGTATATGCACTGAACACCTAAACCTTTTTTCTTGTCATCATTTTGTAAACAATACAGTATAACAACTATCTATATAGTATTTATATTGTATTACATATTGTAAGTAATCTAGGATGATTTAAAATACACAGGAAGATAGGTGGAGGTTATATGCAAATACTATGCTATTTCATATAAGGAACTAGAGTGTCACAGATTTTGGAGTCCTGGAACCATTTACCTCAGAGATGAACATAAATTATATATCTACACACCAATCAAGTAGCTAAGCAAGACTCTGCTAAGGTATTTTGTGAGAAATGAATTCTGGAATGCTCTTGGTTTGGTTTTAATCAAACCACTCCTCCTCCACCCTAAATCTCCATATCCGATAATGATCATTTTACTCTTGGATAACTGGTCTTATATTAATCTGTTTTTCCCCTTTATCCAGTTTTTTTGGTGAAAAACCCTAATCCTAACTTCCTTACTCTACCATAGCAAGACACTATTCCCACATCCAGGCAACTGAAGCCCAGGGAGAGCTGTCCCTATTGCTCCCCTCCCTGCTACTCCCTGACTATTGACCATGACTCCTTCTTTCTTCTCTCTCTCTCTCTCTCTCTCTCTCTCTCACATACACACAGATACACACACATACACACACACACACACACACACACACACCATGCACATACACATTCCATGAAGAAACAGGAAACTGAACTAAATCTCCATCAGAAATCAATCTAAATCACTGGTTGAGATGACACTGAGAACACAAGGTTCCAGGGAGACAGAGATCTTCTTTCTTTCTTCTCAAAGTACACACACTGCCCTCCATCAATTCCTGGGTCCAATTTACTGGTAGTTATAAATTATCCACAATGTGACCACAAATGCAACTGGAGCCCACATCTGGGAAAAGTTAAAGCTGCTGAAATGACAACTGCTGGCTCAGGATTGAAAGGAGAGACTCCTTCCTACCTGTGAATCCCAATCTTGTATGAAGAACCTCCGTGAACCAGTAAGCCAAATCAACTCCATCATTTCCCTATCATTCCAACAGTCCAGAGAATACATATGTCTAGTGAAATGAGGGGTTCCCAATTTCTAAGCATGGACTCTGCAGAGTTACTCCTACTCTTCAATCCACTGGACTGACTTCTCACAAAGGAAAGAATTTATTAAGTGACTCAATGGCCTTGTTCTTTTACATATTCATGCATCATTTCATTCCTAGAATATCCTGTGGGTAAAGCATTATTATTTCCACTTCACAAAATAATGAAGATTCACAGAGCACCCAGGGTATCATGGTAAGTAAGTAGGATTTATATCAAGGTTGGTTCTCAAGATCTAACATTGAGTGTTACACTTTCCTAGAATGTTTCCTAAATATATCTGCTGTGTTTGTATGTATATTTACTGAAGAATGGAGTCTGCCTTTGTCACTTGTTCTTACAGCTCCCTGCATAGTCTCACATGCCTGAAAATAGAGTTAACAATGATACAGCTTCAATCATTCCCAGAGTCCTCTTGACATCAGAGATTGAGTGAGACCTGACCCAAATCAGGCACGTGGCAGCAGTTGCCTCATTCATCAAAGGCCACACCTTTTCTACCCTATTCCACATGCTATATTGTCATAACAGGAGTTAAAACCAGGATAAAAGACATAGCAAGCAGAGGAAAAGCTGGCCAGGATATAGGCAGAGAGGGTAGCCAGAGCCACCTTTCTTTATTCTTTTATGTGTATGAATGTATTGTCTGCATGTATACAAGTGCACCTGTGTCGCACAGTGCCCATGGAGATCAGAAGAGGGTGTTAGATCTCCTGGAACTGGAATTACAAATGGTTGTTAACTGCCATGTGGGTGCTGGGAACAAAACCCATGTCTTCTGCAAGAGCAGCCAATGTTCTTAATCGCTGAGCCATCTCTCCAGCCCCAGGAGCCACCTTTCTTGTGAGCGCATTCTTCACCTGGGAAAGATGGTGCAATCACCAACTTTCAACCCAGGTAGCTTCCTCTTGTTTTCAAGTTTGGCTGATTCCATTGTAAGCCCTCCCCATGGATCTCATCACCATTCTGGGGATCCTTTAAAATCTAGATAGTTAGAACTTGAAGCCAGTGCCCTCGCTCTTTTCTAAACTTTCCCACATTCTTTCAAACTCAAGATCCCAGAGCTTGGACAAAGGAGAGAACCCACTTGTCAATGACAACCAAAACCTATTGCTTCAGACCCAGCTTCAGTTTGATTGACTTAGAGGAATAGAAGTCATAGAGGAGCCAGGACCAAGCTGTCTTCCTGTCTAGTACATTCACTTAACAACCACTATGCCTTGTAGTCATGTAGCACTGACTTTTCTAAGGGCATTCCAGGATCATCTCAGCATCTTTTGTTTTCATTGCAATTCTTGAGGTAAGTGACAATGTCCTTAGGCAGGAAAGAACTCTGCAGTGCTTTTGCCCCCTCCACTAGCTTCTGTCCCTCTGGAGACAGAAATAGCAGGAATGTGATCTTCCTAATCCAACCACAGAATCACTCAGCCTTCTAGACAATGGGAAAAGACCAGCTCTTTAATTATCCATCTCTCACCTGAGGGCAGGTATGCCCTCTAAAACCAGTGAATAGAACATTCTGAGATGACAGAAATGAACACACCTGTTCTGTCCAATTGGAAACTATGTCAAACAGAGCAAATATATGCATTTTGATGACTTGAAATGTAATTAACACAACTGAGAACTGAATATTTAATTTTTTTTGTAATGTCACAAAATTTTAATGTGAGACAATGCAACTCTACAGTATGCTAACCACATTTCGCTGCAATAATAATTTGTTATTCAATTTGGTACATAAGGTTCTACAGACCAAAGATGGTCATTAAAATCTATGTGCTCCTTTCTACCTTCCATCACTACCCACCCAGCTATCTATTTGCAAGGCTTCCAAATTTATATGCTCAAAAAAACCCACCAAATCTGTTTTCTTCTTAAATTAGCTCAGAGAAGTTGTGTCTATTTAAATGTTGGGCTTCTAGGCAAACCTGATTTCCAGAGAATCACTTTCCCTTGTTATTTGCTGAATGAATCCTTGAAGAGAGGAGTCTCTACTAGTCTAGGTCATAAAAGAAGATTTTTGAAATTCTGGAAAGATAGCTTTCCTTATATGAAGAAAAATACATTTGTTTTCTTTTTAAAAAAGCTGGACAGTAAGAAAAATGTAAATGTACACCAGCCTAGTTTTTATTAGTACTTCATAGAGCTCTTTGGGCATCCTGTTTATTAAGGTGACAGGTCTATGATATGTAACCGCCCATTATCAGGCACTTAACGAACACCTTCTTCCAGTCACTACTGAAGGCATAGCATTATCTTGCAAGGGAAATAGCATTCATCTGTTCAATATTTATTGAGTTCATGCTAGACAGACAAAGTCCCTATCTTCATAAAACTTACATAAAAGCAGACTAGAGGATGATTATAGGATAATGATGTATTGCCTTAGGATTATAAGGAAAGGACACTTTAGCACGACATTTACACTAGAGCATGAGTATTAGGATAGAAGTAAATGAAGAAGAGAAACGGCACATGCAACTGTCCTGAGGTAAGTACAGTCATGGCAGGATTTAGGGACAGAAGACTGGTGAGGGTGATGTGAACAAGGGGAAGTGGCAAGAGAGGGCTGAGGAAGAGGGAGGTTGAGGCTACCCCAGAGTTCACAGGAAATGGTGTGTTTTCTTAGTACAATCAGAAGACACCTGGGTATGGAGAGGTTAAATGTGAGAGATTTGTGACTATATAGTCATATGCAGGAGAAATGGGTAAAAAGCAGGTCATTACAAAGTATTATATTAGGTACTATAAGAAGTCTACAGGCAGGGGTTCAGGAAAGATGACCCCTCTTGGGACAACTGCATTCCAGATCATAAGAGCAGGTACAAAGACTTACAAATCTGAAATCTAGTGTGACACATGATGGCATGTTGAAGGGGAATCACAGAAGCTGCTAGGGAGGGCAGGTAGGTCTGAGCCACAGGGGTTCTTAGACACCAGCCTTGGGAATGAAATGGGTTTTCTGGTCATTAGTTCTTGAGGATTTTCTGGTCACTAGTTGTCCCTTAAAAACACTAATATTTGGGCTGGAGAGATGGTTCAGCAGTTAAGAGGACTGGATAATCTTGCAGAGGACCCAGGTTTGACTCCCGGCATCCACATGGCAGCTAACAACTCCAGTTGTTCTTACTTCAGTCCTAGACAGGAAACATTGTGGTGGAGTGGGAGGAGCTTGGGTTCCAGCTCTGCCTTGGCCACCAACCTTCTCCTTGTCCTTGTCTCAACAACTTCTATACCTCTTTTTATCTTCCTAAAATTGGGGGCATTGTGCAACATGGGTACACTTACATACATGTAGGCAATACACTCATACACAGAAATAAAAATTTATAAAACCAAACACTAACAGCTAGGACCAATGTCAAATCAACTATAACAAAACTCCTAAAGGTAGGACAAACCCTGACATGGAAGGCCTTGCTATGCATCATTCATGAACAGCCACGGCTGAGAACCACCAATGCAGGTGATGATTTTAGGGAACCCATGGGCTTTAGACAAGCAGGAACAGTTACTTATTTTCCATAACAATTTGATTTTCTAAAGATTATATTTATAATACAACATTAAAAATATATTTAGGTGATGATGATTAATTAATTACTAACATTTGCATTGAAGTTGTGAACATTGGTACAAGTGGAGCTAAAAGTTTCCATTCCTCCTAAACTTAGCTCCTGAGTTTATGACAGTTTTTCCCCCAAGAAAAAAAATCAGCAATACAGAGCTAACAAATTTTACATCACACCCCCAATTTTAGGAAGATAAAAAGAGGTATAGAAGTTGTTGAGACAAGGACAAGGAGAAGGTTGGTAGCCAAGGCAGAGCTGGAACCCAAGCTCCTCCCACTCCACCACAATGTTTCCTGTCTAGGACTGAAGTAAGAAAAGCCATTATAACTTCTGGGCTTGGCTTTTTTCACAATGTGACGCAGATAGTGAAAGATCACTCAATTTTAAAAGAGCTACGTAAAAGAAATTAAGTGATATAGAAAAGACCAGGGAAAAATTAAAACCAATCAAGTACTGGTTTGGACACAACAAAGCTTTATTTTTCAGGCTATCCCCTCGTCAGTATCCTCTCCAGTTACCACTTTGTCTGATGCTTTGAAATTTTCTTAGGTTTCTTTACATTGCTAGTTTGTTCAACATAAGACAAATTTTCTACAGGTCAGCATTTTTTTTAGTCATTCATCTTGAAATGTAGATGTTCATCTTTCTCTAGCATCCAAAAATGCCAGTTATAAGACAAGAGTCACCCCTGTGTCACAGAAGGCATTTTCAAAACAGAACCAACTCCAAGAATCAAACATGTGTGGACTTTTTGAGTTGATACTTGGAAATATCCCAACACCAAAGGATTGAAATATGCTGTCTATTTTATAGGTGCGCTAGGCAAAGACAGCAGGCAGGAGTGTCATCTGCAGTTATACTGCCATCTTTGAGCCCTGTGTCCAAGTGTCATGTAACAGCAATGGCCAACAATGTGGCTTTTCTCCACTGTTTGATAAGATCTTTTACTTTACTCTCCTCTGGACTAGAGAGAAAGTGAATGGAAATTTTAACGTCAGCTGAATTTATCTCAAACAGAGGCAAGGGATGTCTCAGCCAAGGTTGCTGTCCAATCCGTGTGTAGCAATAGCTATAAAAACTGACTGCATTTAAGAGTGTGAATTCTGAGGGAAGTCAAAAAACAGTGTTTTCTGATGCTCCACATGACCATAAAAGGAGGCTGGATTTAAGCTGGACTGCCAACTTTAAAAGCTGTGACAGACCCCAGCAAGGGCAGATATTGCAACTGAGTAATCAGTAATAGTAACTTAGCAAAGGCCTGGTCATGCCGAGGTGGAAGCAAGTCCACAAGTATCAAAAATCAGTGAGGTGGCCCAAGAGAAAGATTATATAAAGATGGAGCTTGGAAGGTGGACCACAGCAAGCCTATAGGTGGGAAATAGGTGGACCAGAGCAAGCCTGTAGGTGGGAAACAGGTGGGCCAGAGCAAGCCTGTAGGTGGGAAATAGGTGGACCAGAGCAAGCCTGTAGGTGGGAAATAGGTGGACCAGAGCAAGCCTGTAGGTGGGAAATAGGTGGGCCAGAGCAAGCCTGTAGGTGGGAAATAGGTGGACCAGAGCAAGCCTATAGATGGGAAATATGAGGTCCATTGTCAGGGGTCAGTGTAGAGGTAGCTCTTTCTGACCTTTGAAGTATCAAGCTCATTCTGGCTTTCTTCAGCCAAAAATCCTCTGAAATTGTTCCAGGTTAGACCCAGAGCTCTGCTACTGTCTGAAAAGACAGATGCTTCCAGACAGATGCTGGCTTCACAAGCTGTGAAAATATACTTTGCAGTCCTTTCTTTAAAACACTCAGATATTACTCTTTCATGAGTAACTTTAGTTTTGTCTGAAACTTCTTACTGGACATCACTGGTCTATATTATCCATTTTTTTATAGTCTTTTGGTATTTTTAACAGATTTGGTATTTTGGACCTGAGTCAAGGTCCAAAATTAGTTGCATCCAGTTGCAATATTTATGTTTCTTCTACTTTTGTGTTGCCTCTTTTTACTTCATTCTGAAGCTCCCAATCTGAAGCCTATTATATGTTTTTAAACCTATTTTGTTCTTCAGTTTTTTATGGTTCATCAGCTTATAAACATACACAAAGAAATATACAAAAATATATTTCGATGTCATCAACAGATTTAAGCTTGAAAATTCATGCTGTAATCCAACATTATATGATGACCCTTTTCTCCAAACTGCTTTCTCATTATTTCAAAGTGATGTGTCAAAAGAGATGCTTTACTGCCTCTTCTCTGTAATATATTAACACGCTCCACACACGCTAAGTTCCTTTTATTTATTATACCTCTGGAAATTCAAACATTTGCTCACATGCCATTATCATGAAGTCCATGGCTCCGTCCTACTGTGTGAGTGGCTAACCACCTATCAGCAAGTCCCACAGCAACTACCTGTACATCATGGATAACTGTTTACCATCCTCAATCTCAAGAGGTCTGCAAGAGTGTCTTCTAGGCCTCGGACTGATATTCACATGAAACTTACAATTTCAGGTACTCATAGCAGGATGCAAGGAGAGCAGGGAGTTTCCACCTTCCCCTTCTCATCTTCAAAGGCTATTCTATCTGAGACGCTAGGGTTGTGAGTATAGCTGTGGGTACTCTGGTTTGTTTTTCTCCTGTGTGGTTCTGTGTGCCAGTAGGAACTGGGCATTCAAAGTGCACTCCTACAGTTCCTCCACCATGGACCTCCTCTCATTCAGCAGGAAGATGCTTTAGATAGGCCTGTACTAGACAGTGTTGGAAATCATGCTTGTTCTTCACCCTTGGTAAGGTAGGGCTTCCATGTGCATAAAGGAGGTCCTATTTTGCTAAGAAAAAGGACACCACTGTAGTTAGTGCCTCCATGTTTTAAGACAGTCCACTGCATGGTACATAAATCCAACCATAGTCATTTGGAGGGACCGAGGCAGTACTCCTGCTCTGTGGGCTTCACCTCAGGACTAAGACTAAGTATTTGACTTGGCCTTGGTGCAAGGATTCATGAGAATTCAAATCTAATTGAAATATAGTATGGAAATATGGCACTGGACATAAAGTATACTATAGTATTCAGAGTTGAGATAGTGTTAAACTCTGACCTTTCAGTGAGGAGACATCACTTTTTTCTTTGTGAATCTCAAATTCAAAGGCCACAAAAGGCCTAGTTCCAAATTCCTTCTAACTCCTGTGCAGGGGTTATCTTACTCCTGTCTCTCCTAGCCACTAAGACTGTACGTTCTTCATCTGATAATCTTCAGAAGCTCCAGCAAGCTTCTACTCTACTCAACACTTTTAAAAGTCCTAGTTAGGAGGACTGGAATTACACAGCACAATTCAACTAGCAGTAGCCCACAAGGAAGTTGTGAAAAGTTTCCTACCCCTCAACGCTCTTAGGAAACTAGCTGGCTGTCAGAAACACAAGTTTCCATCAGATTTGAGAGCTGAGCCTGGCTCTGTCACTCGAAATTGTATGGAACCAACCTAACTTTTAAAGGTTTCTCTGTGCCATGCATGTCCAGGGGTGATCTGAAGGAGGCACAACATGTTACTCAATATTTGGATATCAAGCATTAAATAATTTATTTTTGGTCTATAATAAAGATCTGGTAGGGTGGTGGGGGTTGTTGTTGACTTTAGATTCCACATGAGTGAGATAAGCCAGAATCTTTCTTCCCATGCCAGACTTGTTTATTTCTGTGGTTCTGATCTTCAAACACAGCTTGGAACTAAAGGAAGGAGAAAACTGGGAGATGATCCTATGAGCCTTTGATGTGGATGTCACAGTTCTAGAGAATGAAGTGACCTGAGAGGTGTGCATACGGCTCTCACTTCTGGAAGCAAAGTCTTGGCCAAGGACCAGGATCTATGGCAACAAAGAATATTTTTGGTGATATTCATGTGGCCCCTTGAGACTCATAGTTCTTTGCAATAGATGCAAATCTATTTATACTTTGACTCACTGAGTTAAAGAGTAAACAGAGAACCAAAGGGAAGAAAGAAAAAGAAAGAGTACCAAGGATGGAGAGTAACGTTAAGGACCCAGGCCGAACAAGCAAAGTGATCCTAGATTATAGTTCATTTCTATTTCAATGATTATGCTCTATTTACCCCCTCCCAAAGAAATCCTTAGAGCCATCCGTCAGTAACAACAATAATATACTGTGTAGAATCTTGGTAAATAGTGAGTGAAGGCATAAGTATTCAGCACAAAGTGTTAACATAATGACTGTTCTGGAACACTTAAAGTGTCAAATTTACATGAAAACCAGATTTGTCCATTAGCTGTGTTACTTTGTGTTGTGATTTTTTAAAATTGTGGTAAAATACATGGATCATAAAATTTACTTTTTAACCATTTTAAGTGTACATACAGCTCAACAGCCTTAAATATACTCACATTATTGTACAACTATCACCACTATCCAAATCTAGGAACTCCTTCATCCTCTCACACTGATACCTGTATTATTTTGCACAGTGTATGAGCCTTCTACAAACCCCAAAAGATCAAGAGTCTATCTATACCGTAACTCTTCAGCCCTAGGGAGAACTACCACATGCAGTGTTACACACCATTTTAAGCTTTTCAAACTGTTTTCCTCAGATCAATCCTGAGTCTCTGTAAAAGGGAGAAGACCAAAGCCTAGAGAGAAGATGGGTTTGTATACACACACACACACACACACACACACACACACACACACACACACACACACACACACACACACACACCCCACTGGATAGAATTGGCTGGGCTCCTGATGTATCTTCCATTATGTCTCAGCATCTCTGACGAGAGAAGAAGGTTCTGGAAGCAGTAACCTAAGAAAATCCTCCAAAGACCCAACTGTCTCCATTTTCCCACCCTCCATTTTTGGGGCTTTTACCTGAAGGAAGAATTGCCTGGTGGCACAGAAAAAGGAACTTTCTCATACAGAACTCATTACAAACTTGGATCATTTGGCATTTTCTCTCTTCTCCATCCTCTTTTCACCAAGACTCCAGAGCACAGTCCCCACTGCCATTCTGGTACACATCTCTACCATTCCTCACATTTTCTAACCTTGTTTCTTCTCATAAAATGTGAGTAGTCAAGAGATCCTGTGTAGTGTGATTTCTCCTTTCTGTGCATTGCAGGGATGACTCTATCCATGACTCCTCATCATGCTCAGGATGTCCCAAGTGCTTGATGGGCCAATTCAATCCAAGTGACTGGCAGTTGCCAAGAGTGAATCTGCTTTGATGGAGTTCTTGTCGCAAATGAATGAATAAATAATGATGAAGGAAGTTAATGTTTCTTATTACCATAATTAGAAATCTAATGCTTGTCACAGTGTTGAACACACATACAGATAGTCATCAGATTATTTTGTTTACCCTAAATTTCTGATATCTGTCTAAGTACGCATTGGTTTCCTACAGCTCCACAACGAATTACCACAAAATTTTGTGGCTTAAAACGACAGAAATGGGTTCTTCCATAACACAGGCCAGAAGCCCAAACTCAAGGTATCCACAGGGCCATGTCCCCTTTGAAGACTATGTGGAAAAATTCTTCCTTGCCATTTCTGGCCTTTGGTAGCCCTCCAAATCCTTGGTATTCATTGGCCTTCAGTTATATCACTTACTTCTGCCTTCCCTGAGCATCCCCTGTTCTTATAGATGTGAGCCATAGAATTTAGGAGCAACTTTAATCCAGAATGACTATTTTATATTACCTATCTTCAAAGACTCTATTTCTAAGTAAAGTGATATTGTCAATTTCTAAGTAGACAGGAATTTCAAGGGGGTATTTGTTAAACCCAGTATACCTCCCCTCGATCCCCAAGGAATGCCAAATTCAACTTCTTGCTTTGTTACATTTTGTTTTTGCCTTTAGTACCTGCTCCATCTCAGTGCTGCCCTCGAGCGCTACTGAGCTTAGAACTTTTCTAAGGGACCTGCTTCTATTAAACACGTCTAGATTTCACTTTTAAATGGGTGCATGAATACAAAAAGGAAATGTTAAATTGTCCATAGAGAGTTCATTATTTCAAATATTCACGTCTTCCTATTTACCCAGAAATAGACTTTGCTGATCTTATATTCAGAACTAGAATGAAGGTTACAAGAGGCCCTGCTCTCTAGGGGCTTCAGGGAAACAAGCTATTGCACATCTACTAGATCTGAGAAGGCAAAATGAGACTAAGTAATTCTAACAGTGTAGGAACTCAAAAAGAAAACGGCTGTATGACCAATGACCAGGGAAGTGTGCCATGAGGGGGCTCAAGAAGGGTCTAGATTTAAGCAGGTAGAAGTGAGCTGAAAAGACAGGACAACTTAGAGTAAGGTGTGGAAATTTTAGGAAACTGTGAAGAGACTATGTGACTAGGCAGTGAACTTTGCTATATAGTAGCCATGATCATAAATAAAGTTGTATAGACAACTGTTTATGGATGTATGCCTGATCCTGTAGGGCCTTCAGTCCAGGCCAAGAGGATCCATTAAAGGAATCTAAGCAATTGGGGAATTAGACTAAGTGGTGTTCAGGGAAGCCAGACCTGTTTGGGTATGCATGATAGATGGCAGTGAGAAAAGGGTCTGGCAGGGAAGCGTTGGCTAAGAGCCCAGTTATGAAGACAGGTTCCAAGGCCAGAGCTTTGTTTCTCCACTATCAGTAGCCTTGTGAAAGCCAAGTGAATCCCCATCCATTGCTGTAACCTTCCAGCAGATTCTGCAATCAATATGACCATCCTGACATGGCTGGGGCAGGGATGCCTGGACTGGCTGGCCTCCAAGTCCTCCTTCTCATTAATATGGTGCATAGCAGAGGGCATGTCAGGGAGCATTTTCAGTGAATTCCAGGAATGGAGATTCCCCTCTGCACAAACCCCACAATAGACAAAGAGGAGCTCAGGAGTGTTTTGCGAATCAAACCATGAACTCCTCTTGAGGACAATGGTCCCTGTAGAGAGGACAGAATGGCCATCTCAGGTACAGTACAGCTTCTTCCCACACTTCATTTGCTCAGAACTGGCATTGTCATCCTGGAGACTAAACCAGGCATGGTTTCATGCCAGACATTATTGTTACTGTCTCCCCATTAGGCCAGGTGCTTCCTGAAAAAAGTAGGCTGACATTCCTTTAAGACTCCCACCTGGCTCCTACCAATCACTAGAATAGCCCAGTTAGGCTATTTTCTCCATTCTTCTCACTGGGCTACAATCCCTGCATGGGACCTGTAGGATCGGAGAGAGAGAGGTGACACAAGGGGCAGACACAAGTTCAGAGAGAGCTAGGCAGAGCACTATTTGTTCACAGGCACATCTCTAAGCATAGGCCATCTCAGGAGAAAGGTGAACAGAGAAGCTGAAGGATGACTGACTCCTTGTCTCCCTTCTTTAAAATATCTGTGCCCCTTCACGGGGGGGCAATACAGGCTCCAGATCCACAGTTCTGAGTCCTGCTGCCCCACAGAAGAAGAGTCAAAGTGGGATTTTCTGACTGTGCTAGGGTAAAAGGGAACAGCACCAAATTCCCCATTCTCTCTCCTGTGCTCTGAAAGTTCATGCTTGACAGAAACAAAGTACACAGGACAACAGTCACAAGTTAAATGACCTCCCCCAATGTATGTTGAAAGACATAGCAACTCCCTTCTCCTGTATTGCAGAGGAGTTTCAAGCAGATGAGCTATTTGGACTAAAATTAAATTTCCTCTCTATAACTTCTTAATGGTATTTACATATTGACTCTGACTCACACTTCTGATATGGAAAGGTTTTATTATCATAACTCCTCACCCCATCCCATTCTCTTAGGAGACCTGGCTCTTGCTCAAAGGGTAATTTGACTCTTTCTACATTACCTGAAATCCTAGCACTGATTAATTTTTCATGGCAGGCATGCTCACAGATTCCATGAGAAACTCCTGCTGTCTTTAGGTAAAAACTAGAGACATTGGAAGTGAGAGGGGGCTTTGTTTACATGAACTGAGGTCTGGAGACCCTGAACCTTTTGACATCACTACTGCATGAGCCTCCTCAGTGCCTACCCTCCCCATCTATGGAAAAAGATGAATGGCCCAGCACCGGGTTTCATTCTCCTTCAGTTCTGATGTCTTGTGATAGTTTGATGTTTAAAAATAGCTCCAGGGAGAGAAATCTCACAGTTTTATTTAGTCATAAGAAGACTGGACTAATGATATCTAGTATATCTGGATTCTGTAAGTCTGTGATTTTATTATACACAGTGGTTTTTAAATGTATAGAGATGAGCCTGGTGCCTGCTCTTCATCCCAGCACTTGGGAATCTGAAGCAAATAGATCTCTATGAGACAGAGACCAGCCTGGTCTATATAGTGAGTTCTAGGCCAGTTCAGAGTATAGGGAGACCCTGTCTCAAAAAAACAAAGACAAGCTTCCCTGGCCAGCTCAGCCACCAGCTTCCTGGTGCTAGCATCTTTCCTAGGTGAGTCCCACAGCATCCACCATGCCTTGACTCCCCCAGCCTCATTCACCCTCCCAGATCCCCTCCTAGCTTGGGTACTGGCCCATTTCTTGTCTTGGCAACCCAGACTCCTAGACTCCTCTAGGCCCAGAATCCCCACTGCTTCCTGATCCTTTGCATCCAGACCAGCCCAATCCCTCCCTGCAATCACCAGGAGCACTCTGGGACTGGTCCCACCCCCACCTATCTTTGCTTCCCTGGGTGGGTTAGCCACCAGCTTCCTAGTGCTACCATCTTTCCTGGGTGGATGGGGCACCCACCGCACCTTGACTCCCCAGCCTCATTCACCCTCCCAGCTCCCCCGGCCGTTCTTTCCTCCTAGCCTGGGTGCTGGCCCATTTCTTCTCTTGGCACCCCAGACCTCTGGACTGTCCTCTTGGCTCAGAATCCCCACTGTTTCCTGAGACTTTACATCCAGACCAACCCAGTTCCTCCAAGTAGTCCCCAAGAGCCCTTGGGGCTTCTTCCCATGCCCACCTCCCTCTGCATCCCTGGGTGGCACAGCCACCAGCTGAGACCAGCATCTTTCCTGGACCCTACTCCCAGGCCAGCCCAGCCCCCAAATTCCTGAAGGTAGCATTTTTCCTGGAGGGATCCAGACATTAGGAGATCCTCATCTGACTTGGGCCTCTGTAGGAACTTCTGAAGACCAAAGCAATTTGGTAACTCCAATATAAAATCAAAAGAGAGAACCTGAAGCCTAGACCAGCCAGCTTTTCATGCCTAACAAGTAAACCACAAAGGCACATAAAGTTTACAAAAAGAAGCAGATCCAAACTCAACAAATGAAGGCTTGAGTCTCACACAAGAATCATAAACTATGAAAGAAATTCACATGTCAAAGTCACAGAAAAAAATAATAACTTGAAAAACCAAACTATTATATCTCTACCAAGTACTAATAGTCTTCTAGAGGAGTACAATGAGAAGCCCCTAGAGATAACACAGGACATGGAACTCAAAGGAACAATTATAAACATGATAAAAAGAATTCAATGAATTTAAAGAACACAAAAAAAATCAAAGAACTGAAAGAAGATAGGGATAAACTGAATGAATTCAGAAGAGTTAGAAATATTGAAGACTACTCAGGCTGAAATGAAGAAGGAAGTGAAACACTCAGTAAGCCAATTAGAAAGGACAGGAGAAAGCCTCACCAATAGGATGAATGAAATGGAAAACAGAATATCAAGACTGGAAGATAAAGTGGATGAACTGGACCACTCAAGCAAAGATTATGAAAAATTTAAGAAAACACAAGAATGGAATATGCAGGAATTGTGTGACACCATAAAAAGACCAAACTCATGAATCATAGGCATACAGGAAGAAGAATTTCAAGATAATGGTATGGACCAGATCTTCAACAGGATTGTAGAAGAAAATTTCCCAAATTCAAAAACAGGCATGCCAATACAAATACAAGAAGCACATAGAACACTAAATAGACAGGACTAGAAAAGAAACTCTCCATGGCACATCATACTAAAAACACTAAACGTACAGAACAAAGAGACAAAACTGAAAGATGCAAAAGAAAAACAACAGTTCACATACAAAGGAAAAACTATCAGGATTACAGATGACTTTTCAGTGCATACTGTGAAAGCCAGAAGAGCCTGGACCAAAGTATTCCTACTTGTAAATGACCACAGATGCCAACCTAGATTACTTTACCCAGCTAAAATGTCTACTTTAGTTGAAGGCTGAAAGAATTCATGTCCACAAAACCAGCCCTTCAGAGAGTTCTTGAAGCAATACAAAGAGTTAATGACTATACCCAAGGGGTTATGGAAAGAAACTCAATGAAAGTATAACTGTGGAAATGCACAACTATACCAAGAATGAGAACAGAAAAAAATGATAGGATTCAACACACATCTTTCATTAATAACTTTAAATATCAATGGACTGAACTCTCCAGTCAAAAGACACAGACTAGTTGAATGGACTAAGAAACAAAACCCATCTTTCTGCTGTCTGCAAGAAACTCATTTCACTTTTAAGGACAGGCACTACCTTAAGGTGAAAGGATGGAAAAAAATATACCAAGTGAATGGTACTAAGAAAAAAGCAGACGTTGCAATTCTAATATCTGATAAAATAGACTTTAAACTAAAATTAATCAGAAGAGACAGAGAGGGCCACTTCATTCTGATCAAAGAAAGGAACAATAGACCAAGAAGATATTATAATCATGAACATATATTCACCAAACTCTGGGGCACCCAACTTCATAAAAATAGTACTACAGAACTTTAAGACCCAGATTAATCCCAACTCATTAATAGTAGGGGACTTCAATACCTCATTGTCTCCATTAGATAAGTCAACAGGACAGAATTAACAAATAGACATCTGAATAAAACAATACATTATATTTCAAATGAACCTAACAGACCAAATATGCCACCCAAGCACAAAGGAGGCTATGGAGACTCCACCTAATGAACTTTAATCAGTGCCCAGTCTACAAAGAGGAGGGGCAACACAGAGGAAGCATTTCCTCCATGATTCCAAGTGAAGCCAACAATGGTCGAGCAGGACCTTTGACTTATCTTCACGTAGATGGAACTGGTAAAAGAAAGGAGCCAGACGCTCCACCCAAGCCCATGTGACCCCTGAGGAACAGATCCTCAAACTACCTTAAGAGTAAAAATAAATTGGTTTATCTGGGCCAACTGTATGGTCTTAAACACCCAAAAGGAAAGTATAACCAAAAATTAAAGGGGTCAATATAATTTTTTAAGAGTCCGTGTGGATAGCTAAAGGCTATATAACAAGAAACAATGCCAGACAGGAGATACCTTCCT
>NW_008346548.1:11485517-11495768 GCF_000622305.1 Nannospalax galili | reverse complement strand
GCATAGAACTGGGAAAATGAACAGCAGACCCCAATCTTATCTAAAGGACTATTGACAAGTGATTGCTGCTAGATGAGGAACAGCTGACCTTCCTAAAACAAGGAACTCTAGAGAGGCTGACTAGATTCAGCAGATGGACAAGCTCTAGGGAACAGCTGGGGGAGCCAACAATACAGTGGACAGTAACAGGGATGACAGAGTATAAGGGCTCCAGTGTGGAGGGAGGAGGCTATGGAAGGTGCCATTTGGGAAGTGGGTATATAGATGAATAAGATTGTTTGGGATGTTCTGTATGATATACACACCAAAAAACAGCAAATGGGTATATAGATGAATAAGATTGTTTGGGATGTTCTGTATGATATGCACACCAAAAAAACAACAAATTTTAAAAACGAGTTATATTTGAGGAAGAAGCATAAAAATTTACTTCATGTTAATTAGTAGAGGTGATAAATATTACCATTGAAATCTACCTGATGACTTTATATCCATACTCTGGTACCAAGGGTCCACGTGTAACTGACTGTGACTAGTAATAATCAGATACATAGAGATTAGAGACTCGTGCAAACATCTAAATGTTAGTAGCATTAAAAATGAGTCATTCTGTAGGAAACATTATATTTTAAAATGAGATGGATATCTGTTTTAAAGTTTAAAAACTCATTCAATTTCATGTCTTATAGGGTTTATACTGAGTTCAATATTGTATAACTCTATTAATTCAACTGTGAACCTAAAAATTTATAGCCACATTTGAAATAGATATATCTTTGCTCTGGAAATTGTGATTGAATGTGTTAAAGCTATAATGAAATGCATCTTCTAATCATGTGGTTATTAAATAAATATTTTTTTAGAATGAAGAAACAAAACAAAAAGTAGAAATGTAAAAATTAAATGAGAATGAAAACAAACCAAGAGTCTTTTTAACACCCTTTTTTTGTCTTTTTGAGACAGGGTCTCCCTGTAGCCCCAGCTGTCCTGAATATGAATGTAAAATAAACTCTGCAGATATTTTGTGTATACAATATTACTATTATTACTACTATTATTCTTTAGGTGTTTTATCTTCTTGCTCAAATGAAAGGATAAGATCAAAGTTACACAATATCTGGTATGTTGAAAACTCATAATAATTAGGATTTTTCTTTTTTTGATTGAAGTAAAACATGACAAATATGGTGGCATTATTACCCTAATATGAAGTCATAACTTCATGTCACTTTTATATTTTTGTTACATTAATTTATTTGTGTATATGGGCAAGTGCATATGCACATGATTGGAGGCTAGAGGCTAGCTTGCAGGAGCCAGTTTTCTCCTTCCACCATGTGAGTCCTGAGTATCAAAATCAGGCCACCAGGCTTGTTGGCAAGCACTTTACTTGCTGAGCCATCTTACCCGCCTTTACTGTTATTTTGTCTGTATGTTTTTAGGTATGGGGAGAGCCCAGAATCTCAACATATGAATGACATTATATAAAGGACACCATTCTGTGAGGGCCTTGATATGAACTCTGAGGAAGCAGAGAAATATTTCAAGATCCTTAAAATCATAGATCAGGCACCCAAGTCTTCAGCAGGTGCTCAGTTTGGATATATTACTATATAAAATCTGCCATCTGAGTTGGAACCATCTTGGTTAATAAGACATGGATTAGCTTAAATCACATCAAGGTACAAAGTGGGTAAGAGTGGGGCCTGGAGGGATGATTCAGCAGCTAAGATGACTTTCTGCCCAATCATGAGGACTAGAATTAAGGATCCTAGTAGCCATATATGCGTGTAACTCCGGCTCTGAGGGACCCTACACCCTCTTCTGGCCTCTGCACATGCACTGCCAAGACACACACACACACACACACACACACGCATAATCTCATACAGATACATATGCCCACAGCACACACATTCACAAGTAAATCCTTTTTTAAACTAGGTCACAATGCATGGACAGATAGGTGAGAGTTACCCCAAACCACACAGCTATGGCAAGGAACAAGGATGAGCAGCAGTGGATGTCAGGTGATCAAACACTGGCAAGATTTTTATCAGTCCCCATATTTAACTAGATACTGTGATTCAACACTGAAGAATTAAACTAAGCCCCTAAGAACCAGTAATAGACCCCGAGTGCTAGTATACAGAAGGTGCTCAGTTGTACTTTCTGAGCAAATGGAAACTTACCAAGAAGCAATTTTTCCAATGAAATTTGCTTGCTGAACAATGTTTCCCATTCAGTACAGTTCAAACTTCCAGGTGAGCCTCGGGAGTGGTGAGTACAGAGGCCGAAGACAAATCTCTAAACTTAAAAATGCCATCTACCAACCTGGACATAAAAAAGATGGGTCAAGGCTCTGCCAGAGTTGGAGTCCTCCGTAGTTTAAGTTGGATGGGACCCTTGGAAAAGGGATGCTCATCCATTTGAGGAAACCCTGCCTTACCAGTATCTTATACATGTTTGCTTTAGAATTAAAAATAAACCTCAAAGATAGCTTTGTATGTGTTGAGGAAGATTCTTTTATATAAAGACATAGGCAAAGATAACACTATAATGCTATGGGGAAACATTGGTCTTCGATAAATGTCCCTAAGGCCATTGATAGACAGGAAGAAGAAGAATCTCCCTAAACACACACAAAATGCACACACAACTCAAAGGTTGCTAGAAGTAGCTGAACACAAACAAAATCTCTTCACAGAATAATTAAAGGAAGTAGGGCATTAAAGGTTGTGGATGCCTAATTCCTGAGCCTTCAGATCAGGCAGGTGTGATGAAGCTCAAGAAATGGGCATGAGCCAAATCTGTCTGCAGAGAAAGCTCTCCTTTCTGTGAAGAGAACTTGGATTAGATGAAGTGAGAATACTTTGCAGTTGGATCTTATGAAAATTTATATTTAATCAGAAAGTTAGTATTGCATTCTTTTAAATTTCTTTTTAAAATTTTATTTATTATTACTTATTATTTTATGTATATGAATGTATTGCCTCCATGTATGTAAGTGCACTTGTGTCATGCAGTGCCCCCAGAGGTCAGAAAAGGGTGTCAGATCCCCTGCAACTGGAGTTATGGACGGTTGTTAGCCATCATGTGGGTGCTGGGAACTAAACCTGGGTCCTCTGCAAGAGCAGCTAGTGCTCTTAATCACTGAGTCATCTCACCACCCCCTTAAATTCCATTTCTTATTATACAGGTTTGGGTTTCTTGTTTGCTTTTCTTTTTGGTTTGGTTTGGTTTTTGAGCTGGGATCTTTCTAGACTGCTCAAGCTGGACTTGAACTCCTGGGCTCAAGTGAGCTTCCTACCTCAGTCTTCTAAGCAGCTGGAACTATAGACATGTATCCCATGTAGTGGCATACATCATCTTCTAATACAGGACAATTTATTAACTTTCTAATCTGTTGGGTAAGTACTCATACTATGATTCTATTGCAGCTATTTTACTTAGAGAAGTCTTTGCCAAAAGAATAGTTACTTATTAGTACAATCAAACTCAACATAGTATAAATTACTTGGTGGTATCTCCAAATTTTAATTCAGGAAACAGACTCACAAATATACAGTCCTTTGATTTATGATGAAGGCCATAATGCCATGGGGGAAGCATTGGTCTTCACCAATGTCCCTAAGCCCATTGATAATAAACAGGAAGAAAAAGAATCTCCCCCAACATACACAAATGTACTTTAAAATGGATTACTCCATTTTAAAATGTGAAATGATCCAAATGTGAAAATTAAAACAACAACAACAACAAATTTATATAAAAATAACTCAGGAAAGAGACTTCTTAAATAGAACATATAGAGTACTATCCAGAAAAGAAAAGGATGATAAATTAGATTACAGTATAATTAACATTATATTTGTCTAAATATGCCAAAAGAGGACTGGGAAAAATACTCAAAAAAGATTCATGTACAGAATATATAAAGAACTCCTACAACTCAGTAAAAAAAAAAAGGGGGGGGCAGATAATTCAATAGCAAAACATATGCCGATTCACACAACAAAAGGGGATATCCAAATGGCCAATAAAAATAAAAATTCTTGACCTCATTAGTTACCAGGGAAATGCAAAAAAAGGAGGAATAAAGCCACCCCCCATTAGAAACTAAGAAGGATCTAGCAGAAGAGCTAAAATGAGCAAGACAAGACAAGGAACACCAAATATTGTCAAAGATCATAATGGGAAGTCTCCTACCTGCTGGTGGAGGTGTAACTCATTACAGCCATGTGAAACTACTTCCCAGTATTTACTAAGGCTAGCATACTCATACTCTATGGTTTGGTCATTCTTCTTGAGTGTATAGTGCCAAAGTTGGGTACAAACATTCATCAATTTGCAAAGACCTTATACAGTAAAATGTACAAGTAAGTTATAGTATATTTATACAATCAGATATTACAGAGCAATACAAATGACATGCAGTTGCTATACAACATGGATAAATCTCACATACATAATGCTGAACAAAGAAGGACAGACTGAAATCATATGTACTTCTGGATCCCATTTATGTAAAATTTCAGAACAAGCAAACATTTATGATGAAGACATCACAGAGATGGCATTCTCTGGAGAAAAAGAACTAGTGAAGAAAGGGGGAATTGGGGAACAGTGTCCTGGGGTGCTAATATTACCACCTGTATACTGGTTGTCAAGTATGCTTGCTGTGTGAAAATTCATTAGATTTCACACTCAAGATTTGTGCCCTTTTCTCTGCATGGAATTCAGTAAAAAGTTTAAAATATAAAGAAAATATAAACATAAAATAAATTTAAAGAATAACATGTATGCAAAGGGAATCCCTGAAAACTGTCTTGCAAATCCAAACTTACAAAATGAAGTAAAATTGATAGCTTATAATGATTCAGCTTTCATTTCTAAAAGGAAATCTTGCTTTTTTATTTACTTAGAACAGGTGACCCTCTTTCAAAAAGAATTTGAAGCCAGTCTTATTGAGCACAAATACATTAGAGGCTTTTGAGTTTTCACTGGGAGATTTTAGGACATCAAAATCGTTAAGTTTTGCTTAGTTTACTTTCCCCTTTTTCTAATATTAATACATAAGGGGTATTTTAAGTACAATTTTTCTTGGCTAGCACCCTCTAATGAAGATTAACAGCCCTAATATTTATATAACTAGCAGAGGAACTAAACTGAACAGAATACAGTCCACCCACTTGGAATCTGTGGAAGGCTTTGGCCAGTGGCTATAGTTCAGGTCTAACATAATAGCCTTGTACTCATTGGAAAAAGAAGATTGAGAGCAATTATCTCAATGATCCAAGCCAAGAAACACAGCCATGCTGTTCAGGAAAAAGAGGAGCCACAGAGACCAGTCTGCCTTGTGAAACGGAGGCTGGCTAGCCAGAAAAACTGATGTTTCTGACGTGTGTGCTGGCTTCTAGCCCTTCTGGAAAGCTTTCCAGGGGACAAGATCATTCTCTGTTTCATGGCTTACAAAGTCTCCTAGACAGTAGTATCATCTGAGTCTCATGCTAACCCTAAAAAGGAAGCAGAGAAGGCTATTACCATTTTTTTTTTTTTGGTGGAAGCACTGAAGCTCATGCACTAAGAGACTGAAAGAGACTCAAAACACAAGGTCAGAGCACATCCTGCACAGTACTCTATCCTCTGTGCCACTAGGTCCCCTGGCTTTTCTCAAATTCTTGATAAGAACATAATCTCTTGCAGACTTGAAGAAAATTAAGCTAGGATTATTACACATTGGGGAGTAGACAAGCTGGAAATGGTGCCACAGTACAACAGCTTTTTCCTCTGGAATCATACCTCACTGAAGTGCACAAGGAGGCAGGGGAGTGGGTAAGGACTGGAACTGATTATTGAGTATGGTGATGGTTTGAATGTCTCAATCTAACACTACTACACAAAGGCTACTAACAGCAAGGATGGAAACCCTTAGCATCTCCTACAAAGAACTGACACCTGCAGGCTACATATGACACCATTCTGAAATCTGCTCACATACACACTAGGCTGGGGTCCCGCTAAAGATTCTGCTGCTTATACTTCAGAGCCCAGCAGAAGTAGCTCTGAACTGCAGTTCTACTTTTTGCTTGACTATGCCTCAGAATAAGTTATATCTCTGTTCCAAGCATCAGTTTCCTTGGCCACAAAATAACAATGATAAGCCAGGTGTGGGGTGCATGCCTGTAGTCTCAGCACTCAGGAGGCAGAGGCAGGAAGATTGTGAACTCAAAGTCAGCCTGAGCTACTCAGTGAGACCCTGTCTCAAAAAAAGTTCAATAATAATCCTACCCATTATATTTATCATGAAAACTAATGTTATAAAGCCCTTGACATAGAGTAGGCAATAAATTTTAATCTTTTCTCTAACCCCCACCATAGGCCTTTCTCTTGAGTGTTTTTAGAAATATGACATGAATAGCTTGTATCTTCCTTGTCAGATAGAATGAAAAGCATACATCATTTAAATTCATTCCATATATGATTATAGGGTAGTAATAGGATAATCACATATGAATATATAATAACCTCATGTGGCCAAATGTAAGAACCTGCACCATACCCCTTTTCTTCCTTTCCACCTGGAATTAATCTGATTAACTCAGTGCAAGCTTCCCTTCCTGGAATAGAAACTGCAATAATCTTCTCCTTCATTTCAGTAATTGATTAACATGACAAAAATCTGTCACCTATAGTCAGAATCCACCTCCCTTGACTTTCTCTAGAACTGATGTTGCCAAATACCTCCTGAAAGAAAAGACAAGTGTCTGATTTCCAGGTTCACTCCAGATGTTCCCCGGACAGATTCCACTGGTCACATAAAAAGGGTTTTCTGTTTGTTTTATTTTTATCGCACTTATATATCTATTTGGTGCGGTTGCGTGCCACAACATATATATGGCAATCAAAGGACAAGCATCATTTCCACTATTCTCTTTTTAAAATTTTTAAAAGTTGTTTTATCTTTTATTCTATGTTTATGAGTATTTTGCCTACATGTGTGTAAGTGCACTTGTGCATACGGTGCCTGTAAAGGCCAAAAGAGGGTGTCTGATCCATTGGACTGGAGTCACAGATGGTTGTTAGTCACCAAGTGGGCGCTAGGAACCAAACCCCAGTCCTCTACAAGAGCAGCCAGTGCTCTGAATTGCCAAGCCATCTCTGCAGCCCCTCCATCACATTCCTGGTGGCCTTCTGCCACTGACTAAGCACTTCCAGCATAGGGAAGACACCTACTTCTCTGCTGCATTGTTGCTTCCATACCAGGCTAAACTGCTTTTCCCTTATTTACCCTCTTTTGCTAACTCTGCCATTCAAAGCAATAGGAGGTGGATAAAACTCACCGCTCCTCCACAGTGGCCCAGCAATATGGAAGGTAATCATTATTCTTCTATACACTGTTTATGCTCTGAATCAAGCATTTAATCCAAAACATATTTGTCGAGGACAAACCATTGTAGGTGCTAAGACAGGGAGCCTAAATAGCATGTGATGCTTACACACAAGAATCTCACACTAATCCCTTAGAACTTCTTTTTTTTTTCTTTCCTTCTATAATTATTTATTTATTTAATAACCACATAATTAGTAGAAGCATTTCATTACAACAGCATTGACATATTCAATAACAGTTTCCAGTGCAAAGATGCATCTCTTTCAAAATTGGCTGTAAATTTTTTGGTTCACAGTGTTGAATTAATACAGTTATACAATATTGTATTCAGTATAAACCCTATAAGACATAAAATTGAATGAGGTTTTAACCTTTTAAAAAGATCTCCATTTCATTTTAAAATATACTGTTTCATACTGACAAATTCATTTTAATGCAATTAGCAGATGTTTGTACATGTGTCTCTAATCTCTATATATCTAATTATTACTAGTCACAGTTGGTTACTTTCTGAGATCCTTGGCATCTGAGTATGATAAAGTCATCAGGTAGATTCCAGTGGTAATGTTTTTCATGTCTACTAATTAACATGAAGCAAATTTTTATACTTCTTCCTCAAATATATCTTATTTTTTATTTACTGATTTTTTGTGTACGTATTTCATACAGAATATCCCAAACAAGCTTATTCATCCATATACTTGATGTGATCTGGCTCCTGAACCAGCTACCTTGATATGTCTCTAGATACATCCTTGATTATTCTCTAAAATATAGGAGGAAAATATGATGACTAAGTCTAAGCATTAGACCTTGTCAATCTCCTAGTGTCAATATTGTATCACTGAGTGAGATGTTAATAGTAAGGGGTCCTGGGTAAAGGGTACATAGGATCTCCCAGTATGTTTGTTTGAATGTCCTGTGAGTTTAATTATTTCAAACTTTTAAAAATTTAAATGATAGATGAGATGCTACTGACAGTCCAAATCTAATAAAAGGCCTAAACTAGAATGAGTCTACCTACTCTAATACTTACAGAAATCATTATTGGAGAAGGTTGAATGTAGGAACTATGAGATGAAGGCTTATACTCTACCCTCCTTCAGAGAAAGTGTCACTCTGAGTTCCATAAATCTGAACCATGTACAGAGCCTCCTCTTCATTCCAATTCTGGAATGGCAGTGCCTACTGCCTACAGCTGGAAAGTAAAACCAGCAAGCCTTAGAATCAACATACCTGGTACTAAAATACAGGCCTAGAACTTCCTAGCCTGGACACATTACTTACTCTCTTCAAGCCCCAGCAAAACAGAGCCAGCAACATGTACTGCTATCACAGTGTTGGAGGAAGAGTCAATAAAATGATTCATTTAAAGCACATGGACAGGTCTAGCATCCATCGAAATGCTTGTGACCCTGGAGCTTCATGCAGGACACGCTCTTACTTTTCAGTGGCATCTCACCAGCCTGCCAGCACATCTCTGCTTTCCAGCTCCTCTCTAATCTAGGGCTTCTCAAACTGTCTTCAGTGAAAGACCAGTTTGGGTTTTTATGTTTTTTAAATTGCAATCTGTCATAGACTAATACTTTAGGAAGATATTTTTTAATGAACTGCTAAAGAAGTATAATTTTAAAAACAACATATAAGCCCAAATCACTTAATTTTTAGATTCAACCGACATAAATTACTCTGGCAAACTGCTATGAAGTTTCTAAATGCATCCTTTCCATTTCTGTCCTCCTCACCACTAGCTGGCAACAAACATTTGGCAAAGCTGGGGGTGGGGGGCGGCACTTTGAGAGCACTACTCAGCACTTCCATGCTCCAAGCTTCTAACAATGTTCCTGACAGGAAAATTTTAGAAACCAAGTTCCCAAAATCTCCCTGTTTTACAGATTGATTTTAATTCCTCAGCTAGATTTCAAACCTCCAAGTGCCACAATTGTGTCTTCTGGGCTTAGCATAGGATCAGATGTCTCAGGAGCTTAAGTATTTGCTGACAATCTAAGGCTTTAAACAGACACATTATTTATTTACTTTCACCTTTTCACAGTTTAGACAACTTAATGGGTGCATTTGCAAAATCTTGCCCCAGGAGAACATTGTGTCCCTCAGCATCCTTCATTGTTTGTCTGAGTCCCCATCTGTGTATTTTTTTCCCACTACCCCTTTCATCTCCATTTAACTGAAATACACAGATATGGCCATTGCTTCTTTTCTGCTGAGGGAGAAGACTGGACAAATTGCACAAAGCTCCATTCATCAGAAAAATCAACTTCTAGCTCACTAGATAAACATTCGAGGATTTGGAGTGCTTCTATTAATTTACTTCCCAGGGATGCTGTTAAGCTCACTGCTGCGCTTCTCCAATGCTAGCACATTATAGAGGCTCAATAAGCAACTGTGTGAAGCAGGTACAGAGTGCCAGCAAGTCACAGTGACTGCAAGTCATGTCTCCAGTCCTGTGACTTGAAAGGTAAGAGCAACTGTGGTAAAAATGGAGCAATAAGTGGCACTGTCACAGGAAGGAGCCTCAGGGTGGCTACTCTGGCTAAACAGTGGGATCACCTGGGAGTACTTTTGGGAAGTAGGTATATAAATAAATTTTTAAAAAATTCTTCAAAGCATAAAAATTTGCTCCTTAATAATTAGTAGATGTGAAAAACATTACATTGAAATCTACCTGATGACTTTTTAATCCATGCTCAGATGCTAAGGGGCTCAGAAAGTAACCGACTGTGACTAGTAATAATCAGATATATAGAGATTAGAAATGCATGTGCATCTTAGTGTCAGTTGTATTAAAAATTAATTTTTCTGTATGAAACTGTGTATTTTAATAATGAAATGGAGATCTT
>NW_008346548.1:11431331-11485505 GCF_000622305.1 Nannospalax galili | reverse complement strand
GACCTCATTTAATTTTATGTCTTATAGGGTCTATACTGAATACAATATTACATAACTGTATTAATTCAACTGTAAACCTAAAAATTTACAGCCAATTTTGAAAGAGATGCATCTTAGCTCTGGAAATTGTTATTGAACATGTCAATGCTGTTGTAATGAAATGCTTCTAATTATATGGTTATTAAATAAATAATTTTTTTAAAAAGTACTCAGAAGTGGTTTCATGTGACTGGTCTGGGGTGTGTCCTGAGCATCAGTATTTTTCACGTCCCACAGGAAATTTCATAGTGTTGCCAGGATGAAAAACACTGATTTAAAATACCTTCTCTTGCATCTTGGAAGTCAACAGAGGTACTTCGCTGTGTGCTCAGCAGATGAATGCCTGAATCTCTGGGCAAGGAGTTGGAGCAAACATGAAGCTGGTCCTGACTTCTGTTTCCTTACAACCCTCCTCTCAGCTGCTCTGCACCTTCTCCCAAGGGCTGACCTCAAGCTCTAGCCAACATACACCCCTCTTGGTCCTGCTAGTAAGAGGAAGGCTTGCTTCCTTGGAACACTTGGTCTCTAGGAAAGCATAAACCTAGTTCATCCTTACCTTTTTTCAGGCAAGAAGTTTTTGGGTTTTCTGGAATACACACACACAGAAGACCCTCAAGTCACACTGGCCTCTGCTTATACAGGATAAGAACACTTTATCTCATTTATTCCTTGTTTATCTAAAACATCTTACTCATCAATTGTTTTTCTGGAGGTCCATGAGTCCAGCATGCTATCTCAGCCTGCAGATTTCCAGAGGACAAAGGCCCAAAAAGGAAGATGAGATGCCAGCTGCCCACTGCGGGAAGATACAGGTAACACCCAGAATTAGGCAGTATGCACTGCCCTGTGTCAAGGGGCAGGAAGGCTTAGCTGAATTGTAAGTTCCACCAGCAATGTGTGCTGGGACTGCCTCATCTTCTGAGTTTTGGCTGCCCCCTGGGTTGCTGCTAATTTTAGCTGTCAGAAGCCCCACCCTAGCACTTCTATGACCTGAAGGAGCCCCTGAACTTGTCATCCTCCCTCTGCATTCTTAGACCTCCCACTCCTTGAGTCAAACACTGAGCTAATTTAGATGGTGTAGGGAGATGTTTGGAAAGAGATGAACGCAGGGCAGCTGGGGAATCAGTTGTGAAATCCAACACATTTTTTAAGGCAGTAAAAGAAGGAAGAAAGGAAATAACACTAGGTCCAGGGAAAGCCCTCCCAAACAGATGCTCCTCCTTCTTACCCATCTATTAGCTTCTAATTATTCAGATTATTTGTTCTACAGTAGAAAATTGCTCCCTTATTTATTTAGGATATTTGCTCTACTTTCAAAAACAATTTGACGCCACAGACTTCCTTATTGAGCACATTCACATTAGAGCTTTTTAGTTGTCACCGGAAGTTTTTAGAGCATCAAGACTGTTAAATTTTGTTTGGTTTACTTTTATTTTTTGCCTTGACCCTGCCTGCATATTGATGATGCACTTTTGCCAGCATTAATGGGCATTTTCTGGGATAATTCTATCTCTCCATCTAGAGGAGAAGAATTCCTGCTTCTCAACACTGTTTGGCTCTATTTGTAGTTTCTCTCCTACAATTCTTAGAAATCATGAGCTAAATTTTGAGATCTACTCAGGGCCATACCGCTTTTGAGTAGAAGAGTTGATAATCAGAACTCAACACTATGATCTCAAAGCTCACAGAGGTCCACCGTCCCCTAACAGCAACCTCATATGCCACCAAAAATGCCATAGCCTTTAGAACACTTCCTTTCCAAGACAAGTATCACGAAGCCCCAAGTACACTGGCACCTCCCTCATGACTCCATAAGCTGTGTGCACCACAAGCTTGCAGAAAAGAGAGGGGGAGCATATTCACCAGCCATGCGGCAGTCAGACATGAGGGCACATGTGCCTTCTCCTGGTTCATCAGCTTCTAGGCTGGTGAAGGGAAGAAGGGTGGCATCTGACTCAGAGAGGTAACCTATGGACCATCTGAGAGTCCTTAATAACATTTCCCCTTTGCAGAATCACCTCTCAACTGCAGGGAGTCTGAGAAAATGACCATCCAATAGGCATGCGTTAAATGCCTACTATGAGCCTAAGAACTGTCCCAGGGTCTAGGAATAGAATGATATAGTCCCATTTTTCATAAAACTAGCCACTAGAGGAACAAGATGAGAGTTCCAAAGCCTCTGTAACGGAACCTCCTGACACACTACTTTAAATTTAGAGCTGAGGTATTTTTGTGGGAGGAGAGGAGGAGTATAGGAAACCAAGCTGGTTGCTATGCAACCATGATGATTTATTCTTAGCCAGAGCAGGAAGAGCAGCGGTGGAGCAAGGAGAGCAGCATGGCGCAGGAGTGGGTGGGGGGTGGAGCCTGGCACGGGGGTGCCTGGAGGAGGACGGCGTGGGAGACAAAGTGGTGTTCAGCTGAAGCTGCACCTGCGGGCCTCACCCCATGAGGTTCTCACAGATGGACGCTCCACAGCATCATGTTCACCAGAGGCAGGCAGAATATTGTGGGGCCAGCCCCAGGAACGACAGAAAAACTCTTGTTTAGAAGCTTGAAATTAACCTTCAGGTATAAGTAGACTGAATACCAAAAAGGGACAAAGAATAGCATGAAGGCTGAACATAACAGTCCACTACCAGGGGAAAAGGACCTGCGTGCTTGGAAACAGTTGGCCAACAAGTATTTTCTAAGCTCCTCCTCCAGGTTCACTGGCATCTGCAGAGAATGGGATGTAGGGGGTAGTGACAGCATGAGGCTGAAGGAGAGCATGTGCCAGTGGTATCAAAGGGACAGCTTGGTGCTGGCAGATGCCTTCCTATGGCCCTGGGCTACCTGTAAGACCTGGATCAGCACTGGCCTTGTTCCCAGAAGCCTGTGGCAAGTCACTACACACTTCTAGGTCTCAGATACCTGATCCCTAAATTGAGAGACCTACACCAAGCAAACCTTCCCATAGATACCTGTGTCTTTGACATTATATGTACTACAGGGTTTTGGTGAGGGTAGAGCTGAGTGGCAGCTGGGATACTTGGGAAGGGCTGTGTGGAAGAAGGAGGGCTGAGGACAGTGGGACATGGAAACTGCTAAGACTACTACTGCTGAGAGCCTATTATGTGCCTTCATAGAGTTTCTCCACTTTCATAGTTGATACAGCAAGGCATCAGGAAGGCTGGGTAACTTGCTCAAAGCCACACATCAGAGATGAGATTCAAACCCAGAGCTGCACAGCCTCCACTTACCCATGTTGCTTCTCTGAGACACAGAGTGGACAGGACAGGAAAGTGTGAGCGGGGGCTGCAGGAAAGAACACGTGCAAAGATAATGACCATGTGAAAAAAGCTAGAATTATCAGAGGAAGAGTCCTAAGTGACCAGCTATGACCAAAAAGGAGGGTGCAGTGAACAGAAAGAACGGGAACCAGGTAATCAGTTCCCATTGTGGTTGGGGTGTCAAGAAAACACAAGAGTATAGGAAACAGACTTTCCCTGAATTAATTTGTGACCAAGGAGATAAAATGTGAAAATTAATAATTAGTGAGGGCACTGCAAAAAGTGTCAAACAATGTATACAAAAATAAGTCATAGTACAGTTTAAATGATAGGTGGCTCCTTCTGAAAGTGGTACCACAGGGGGTTGGATCCCAACTTAGTAGATTCAGGCTGAGGATAGGTAGGAGTTGGGACAAGAGGTAAGCTATTTGGGAAAGAAGAAACCTCACCCTGAAGAGAAAAGGCAAAGCATAGGCTGGTGGAAGACAACCCCACTTAAAGGTGAGGCTGATGGGAAGCCTCAGGAAGCTGTGCTGGCGGAGTGGAAAGCTTCAGCTGTAGGAGAGGACTCAGGTGTTTAGTCAGAGGCCCAGGGAACCTGGAAACTCACTGTCAAGCCAAGGAAATAGATGGTTAAAAAGGAGGGTAAAGCAGAGGAAACCAGTGGGGAATGTGAGGCAAGGGATGAAGGTGCCTGAACTGGCGGGTAGCATAGGGCTTGGCAATAACAGGCTGGTTCCTGGGTATTTCTATGACAAACAGACAAGCCTTGGTGCCTGGAGAGAATAAAATATCCTAAGTTTCAAGAAAACGAGGGTACTATATTCAGAACTAGAGAAACCCAGAAAAAATAATGATGGAGGAAAGGTAGTAATGAGGCAGACTAGTTCCACCTCACAGGTTCTGCTTAAGGTTCCTCCAGGACACAGTATGCAAAAACAAGGCATAATACTGCTTAGTAGGACTTCTGAACATGCTGCCACAGGGGCCTCTGGAAGACAGGCATTGGATCTGGGCCTTAAAGACCTCAGGAGGAAAACCAGGGGGAGGTAGAAAGAGTCAGTCTACATGAAATAGCCATGAATTTCAGGACAAGGAAGCCAAGACAGCAGGAAGGTGGGTCAGCTGTCACCCAGAATAAGACAAACCCTCCCCTGCTCCCTAACCCCCAGTGAAGGGGAGATAGCTGCTTTGTGACCCAGGAACTGTATGTCCCAAGAGAAGTCACAAGAAGAACTCAAACAGAATCTCAGAGCCAACAATGAATTATTCCCACCAACAGAGTGAGGCTTCAGAGTCTAGCCTAGAAAAACCGAGTCCACATCCCTCTCTAAGAAGCAATTCTTCTTGTGCTACAGTGTGGGGCAGTTTCTGTGGTGGGAACAGGGACTCTCAGGGGTCCTGCCCAGCATCTTGGTATAGGGCAAGAAATAAGATTTTAGAGTCAGAAAGACATAGGTGAAAATCACAGCTGATCCGTCTGAGTGAGGGAGAACTACCCATCTTCTCTGAAGAGTAGACAAGAGTCAGATGCCTGGCACAGTGCAGGACATAGGACATAGTTAAATGTTAGTCACCTCAGAGTAGGGCTTTCTATTACTGTTCACTTCTCATTAACACAGTTGGCCCACCAACATCTGTAATTATACTCTCTGGGACAGCACAAAAATAAGTCATTTTGCCCTACTATCTCCCACATGTTGATCATGTTTCCCCTGAAGTTGTGTTTGGGCATCTTTAACTGAACTTCTACCTCAATGCCTGATAGAAACGAAGAACTCTTGTGTAAATATAGGGCAGAGTTCCCAAGTATCACTGTTACCATCAGAAATTCATTTCTTTAGTTTAACATGCTTCTTTTACAGTACAAATTCTTCAGTGAGGAATAGTCCATTAAGCTGTTACTTATCACAAGTACAAGAATATGCATCAGTTTATTGGTTGCCTACAGGAACAAGGTTTAAGTGCTTTAGAGAGGAGGTGGAAGAGGAGGACATTCTGGAGCTGGAATCATCTGCTTTATTTGGAGAGGTTATTGAACTAAAAGACCAGAGGGGCAAGAAACCCCAAAGCACATCTGGATGGTACAGAAATTCCCTCTACAGCCCACCTAGACATTGCCCCTAACCCACACACACTCTCCCAAAACTCTGTTCCAAGATGATCACAGCCTCTTGATATCCAAACCCTAGGGCTTGGCCTCATCCCCACCTTAGCTCTGATGTCTTTGTTCCCTCACAACTCTTACAAGAGAAGAGCCCAGGGGTCTGGCTCCCTCCAGCACCTCAACACCTCTCACATTCCCCTCATTGTGCCCTAAAGCACTGCCTCTTTCCACTGAACCCTCCGTGTCCCTAACAAGGCAGAAGGACATTGTCCAGCAGTCCTCAGTCCTCAGCCAAGCAGAGAGGAGTGGCTCTTCACAAAGCCTGGAGGAAGACTGGTGCATAATGATCTGCAGATGGAATAAAGAAAGCTAATGCATTAGCATGCTGGCCCCAGAGTGACTCAAGAGGATCACACCACAGGAAGCCCCACATGGCATAGCACTTGGTTCTGTTTCTGAAGGAGCTTCAGTTACTCAACACATCCGCCCTGACTGACACACAGTACCCTCACCACATGCTTCTGCAGAGAACAACTCACAGGGCCTGCCTCTGCCCCCTCATTACTCGCTCCTCAAATGCAAAGAGACACAGTGCTCACAAAGGGAAAGGAAGCAGTCTGAGTCCTTTGGCTGGCACCTCAATGGAGAAAGAGCTCTTCTCTGCCACAAAGGGACTCCTCCCCAGGACCTCCTGCTGCTGACCTGTTTGTGTCCCTCTGATCAACATGCACCAATTATCTTTGCAAAGGACTCTGTCTCCTCACATCTGTATGGCAGGTTCAATGACTAGCACAATCATGAAGAACACCATGCTCCCTCTGGTTGACATCCTTCCTTCCTCCAGCAGAAGCACCAGGCAGATGAATGTTATGTTCCCCATGAGGACCTGAGCCACAACCAGGAGCCCCAACTCTACCTTCCATCAGCACCAGAAAGCACTGTCCCCTGCATCCTAGTTGACAGTGGTAACTGAATGAAACACAAGAAGCCTCAGCTTGAAGAACTTCACAGAAGGGAACAGGAGGATGCATGTGGGCAGGTGCCAGACATGAAGAAAAGGCAGGGAGGTGAAGAACTTGAGGGAATTCCTTCAGACCTCAGCAGGTGTCTCATATCCTGCCTCAGCCACACTTTTACTCTTTGGCCTTGTCGCTATGTGTTGATGGAGATTTACCCTTTAATGGCGATACTTCATCCCGGCTCATTGCGTGTGAAACACTGAGATTTGTCAGATATTCTGAGCACCAGGGCCCATGTAAGAAAAGTTGCCACGGCAACAGTGTTCTTTGGTACAAATACTCATAGGCAATACCACTGGTGGAGGGGTAAGCTCAGATACCCTCCCTGCTCCCTCCTTTAGGCACATCTGGCTGACTTCAAAGTGGAAGAAGTGTGAATGGAAAAGGCCAGCTAAGTTGCTGTCCCAGATAATCTAAGCAAGAAGAAAGAACTTTGCAGCTCTGATGAAATGTTTACCTCTCACCCATGCCAGAGGTTGAGGTTGGGGGCAGAAAGAAGGTTGCAAGAGGATAGCAAGGGTTGTAGGAGGGGACTCCTGGAGTCATAGGACAGACCCTGGAAACCTTGAGATGCCAGCCTGTTGGGGGCTAGTGGTAATGTCAGGGCCTTACACTCTGGCCAGGGCTATTCTGACCTTCCTTGTTCCCCATATGCACTTCCTTCCAGACCCATAAAAACATAAACTCACAGGATCAAGCATCCAGATCCCCAAGCTGTTGAGAGAAAACTGTGCCCCTCACCCTTGCCCTCTGCAGACTCTGGTATGTTCAGAGGCTTCTCAGACAAGCCCCTATATTCATTTCACATCATGTCAGTCCTTTTGCTTCTCTAGACCTTAGTCTTCCTTAAAAGAGAAATTCTTTTAGGAAGTCATACCAGCAGCCCTTTGCCAGGAGTCTTGTGTTCTCAGGGTGGTCCCCAGCCATCCCAACTCTCATGTTTTGAGATGAGAATGAGATGACAATCCAGAACAAGACATCTTACAAACATTTCCCATTTCTCCCACATTCTTACCACTCTCCCACAAATGCTCCACTGCCCCATATCAGCTATTCCTTCTGGAGGAGCCCCACCTTTCACCTTTGCTCACTCCATTACCCTGTGCTCAGTCTCTCATGCTTGTAGGGCCAGCAGGAATGGACTCACCCTTCCTGAAGCTTTTCCCATCACCCAGCCAGGAGTGCTGTTGCCCCACTCTGCATGCATCACTCCTATATTATATCATTAACTAGAATAATGCTCACGTTGTGGGCTCTTAGGTGCATATTTGTCTTAGGTTTTTCTTATTCATTGTTCTGAAAAACCAAATGACTTGAGTCTTCTGTTAGTTAAACACATCCCTTGAAAAGAGGACTTTATCCTGCTGAGGTCCTCCACTGCATCTTCCAGCTCAGCCTTCTGCCTCCTCTCCAAAATATAACACTCCTGTCAAAGCTTGAACATCTTTTCCAGAGACCCAAACTCTCACAGCTGCTGCACTCATTCCCCCTACTCATACAGGATGGCTCAGTACCTCTGTCCTCTGTGAATCACTATGCCATATTCCCAGCTTCTGGATTCTCTGTGTTGTACAAACAAGGTGTAGAGCAGCATCACCAGATTTGTAACAGAGACTCTGGGACAAGCAATCCAGGACCATCTTTTCCCAGGTCATACTCTGCACCGGGAATCTATGTTCTAGGTCAGGACTACAGGACCTCGTGATTTCCTTGACCCTCTACCCAGAATGTCTGAGCCTCTAACACCCACAAAGCTTCCTGGCAGGAAACAGGTATTGTCTCTCCCTGGGAGCAGACTGCAGATCAATGCACTCTACCCTCCTTCCTGAAGTTAGGGAGACACTAAACCCACCCCATTTCACTTCCCAAGCCCATTAAGTTGGCTTACACCATGATAAAAAGGTGGGCTTTGTTTCCTGGTAGGAGAGGGAGCTGATCTCCACCCCATTCCTACTTCTCAGCAAACTTGGCAACTGCTAAAATTCATTCAGTGTTTGCTAAGTGCCCATTGTACTAGGGACCATGGGTTCTCACAGTGAGACTCCCTCAGACCACCAGCAGCAGCACCTGAAAACTTCTGAGAAGTGCAGATTATTGGGCCCACCTGGACCTGCTGAACTTCAAACCCTCCAGGTGATTTTTAAGCTCAAGAGCCCCTGGGTTAGCTCCTGTGGTAACACATGTGCATGCAAATACACACATGCACACACACACACACACACACACATGCACACAATCTAAAACAGTTTAAAGGCTTAAGGATATCTCAGTAATAAGAATTTTCCTAGGATTCATAATGTCCACAGTTCTATCCTAGCTAAATACACACACACAAATTTTTTTTTAATTAAAAAAGTAGTTCTTTGCCTTAGCTGCATGTTAAAATCAGTTATCTGAAAATAAGTCCAAAGTTTGGGCCCCATCCCAGAACCTCTGGAGCGGGCAAACTATCATAAGGCAGTGTGCTAAGTGCAACGACTGAGCAAAGACGTGCAGGCATCTGAGAAGGGAGTTTGAGAGGACAGGGTTCAAGCAAGTATTCACCAGCTGTGCCCTCATTTTCACTTGTGTAACAGGTGGCTGTGTTAATGTGCCACTTGCAGAACTTGAGCATTCCATAAGATGATGTGCAGAAATACCACCTGTGTGATAGATGCTCAGTCTGGGTCAGTTCCCTCCTTCTACACTCTGGGGCCCATACTGACTCAACTGAGCAGCTGGGCTGATATGTTCATATCCCCAGTTCCAACCCATCATCAAGGACCTCCTCACCACAGGAAAAAAAACTCATATCTGTGCATAGCTTGAAGTCCTCTTCAGCAATTTTCCTGAATTCCTACTGTCCTGGGTTTCTGTCCTAAAACAAATAGCCTGGGCCCAAGGGAACTTCACAAGACAGCCCATCACATAGATCCAAGCCCTCTGACAACCCCTACTCTTTCAAAGAGCACCTCTTTAAAACAAATAAGCAAAGGCCACTGGAACAACACTAGGAACATTCAGTCCTAATCCCAATTCCTCACAATTCCTCTTTACCTGTGTTCCAGACAAGCCCACTAGCTCAGGGTGAAATCTCTCAGCATCAGGCAGAATCACTCAGTACTCAGTCTCCATCCCTTAAAACATGAACTTGGCAGAACCTCAAGTTCACTTACCAGCTCAGCCACTACCCCATAAGGCATAGGAGGAAGTGTGCTGTTGCAAGGCATGTCCTACATGAGTTCACCCAATGCTACTGAACCACAGGCAACCCTGTGGCCACCTGAACTGAACTTGGAAATGGGAGCTTCCTCTCAGCTACCCTTGGAGCTCTGTGCTTAGCCCAAAGGGACTAAAGATGTTTTGGTCTCCTCTTATGTGCATACTTCACTGTCACTTGAAGATTAAATACAAGGGACTGGAGCTTGGAGGATGGCTCAGTCAGTAAAATGTCTGCTGTGTAAGCATGGGACCTGAATTTGGATTCCCCATGTGCAGCAGGACACATCTGTAACCCCCAGCATGGGGGGCAGGATGGCAAGCAGATTACTAGAGCTCATTGGCTAGCCAGTTACCTTTGGTAGTGATCCTTAAAGGGGACAGTCATGCCATTATCTTCTAGTTGTGGTGGAAATTGAATTCCCACATCAAATCTGTAAGTAGGAGAAAAGCCACACAAGAGAATGGATTTGGTTTCAGAGAAAAGAGTTTTAGACACCACAGTAACATGAACCAGGACAACTCTCCAAAAAAGTTGGGGATGTCAGGGAGAGAAACAGCATTTTCAGAGGCCTCAAACTCACAGAACTCTCAGGGGAGAATGTGGAATGTGAGACAGGAACAGAAGTCCCTTTCCAACAGTCATGGAAGAACAGGAAAAGAACAAGTGCACTTGAACTACAAAGCCTTTCCCCAATTCTCTGACCTAGGAGACACTAATTCTTCCCAGATACCAGTTGCTCTGTCTAGACCTAATACCCCACCTCTTCCTTCCCCAAACCCTTCCATATACAAAATAAGACCCTGACCAGACTGAACAGAGGAGAGTGAGAAATGTTTTCCTTACCTCTGCATTTTCATTGGCTTAAAGAGCTCAGGCCAGGCAGGGACTGTCCTATGAGTGCTCTTATCCCACTGCTGGCAGCTCTCATCAATTTCTGTTCCTCTCCTTGTGTTTACATTCTCACTGGCTCAGGTGCCAGTCCCTGGGCTCTACAAGCACTGGCAAATCTGCCCTTCTGACCCTAAGGAAATATGATCAAAGCTGAGCAGCAGCAATGTGCAGCTTTGCTCCTCGAGGAGGTACGTCAGCTTCGAGCTCCACAGGGTAGAAGGAGGCTAAAGAGACAAGGGAGAGGGTATGTAATCCACATGGCACTCAGACAACTCTACTAATGGTGCAAAGAAAAACAGGTCATCAAAATGATGGACAATCTATAATCCAAAATAATGGGTATTGTTTGTTAGATGACAGTGAGGTTTGGCAGATGAATTGTTTCTTAAGGATTTATTGTTCAGACATGAATTTGCATTTCCTGCACACAAAACCTAAGAGTAGTGGGGGAAAGCCACATAACAGCCACATCTTAAGACTTTTACATTATCTACATCTCACAGACATTTAGAAATAACTGAGAACTGCTTACATGGGGAGAGCACAGAGAAAGAGTTGAGCGAACCCTAAGAGATCAGTTAGCCCCCCTCCCATTTTACAGATGGGAAACTAAGGCCCAAGAAAGCAAAGACATTGCCTTATATCACAGTGGCTTTGGCAGAACTACCAGAACTAGATAGACACAGGTATCTAACAGAACTGCTCACTTGGCCATCAGGCTCCAAGTACTTTACCTTGAAAAAAAACCACTAACTGAACACCTGATGCTGACCAGGGTGTCACTGGACCCTGCAGGCTTCCTGGCAGTAACACCTTCTATAATCACCATAGTCACCTCATATGTTCTTCACCCTGATGGCACAGTTGTGGCCAGTAGCCCCAGGCCAAGTGCCAAAAATGATTCATGAATCACTGCCCAATTGTTTGAAATTGATAGCATGGTCTTTCTTAGCAGCACTTACATGATTCAAATACATTAACTGCTATCAATTCCATCAAGGTCAAATACTTCTAGGCCTTGTATTTAGGCAGTCTCTTAAATTTTTTTTCCCAAACTCTTTGATACCTTGTACCTTAATTTATGTTTGCCAAGTCCTCTGGGTCAATGATTAAGGAGGGATTCAGAGATCTATTTAATGCTTTTCATTGAACTTAGCTCTAAATAAACAGCTGGACAGTGGAGCTAAGGAATAATAGCAGAGGCCTCCTGATTTCCAAACTTGAGATCTTTTCAAAATAAGTTGAACAAGAATAATAAGCTTCAGAAGCAAGAATCATAAAGATGTTATCTGCTAATCTTCAAAGAAAGTCCAGGGATCTAAGGGGAAATTACTCAGCTTACACTTCAGTAATATTATAAAACATAATTTGCATATAATAAAGCATGCCATATTAACAAAGTAGTTAGGTGAAATATTGCATGTACACATACTAATGTAGCCACACTCCAGACCAAGACATTCACAGGTACCTAGAAGGCTCCCTCAGGTCCTGTTTCAGTCAAGAATGGCCATTATCCTACCTCCATTTCATGTATTAGATTTTCTTTTTCATATAAATAGGAAGAAACAATATCTATTCTATTAGGTCTGGGTTCTTTTTCACAGCCTTCTGTAAGACCCTTCTATGCAGTTAGTATGCCAATAGTGTACTCTTTCTCTTCACTGTTCAACATTCTGTTGTATCGATATGCAATTATTCAATTTACTATTTGTGCTGGATAGCTTTAGTGTCAACTTGACACACCTAGGTTGAGGGAGCCTCAATCGGGGAATTGCCTCTATTGGACTGGCCTGTGGCCATGTCTGAGGGGCATCTTCTTGAAAAGTGATGTGGGAGGGAGGGCCCAGCCCACTGTGGGTGGTGCCACCCCTGGGCATGTGGGCCTGTGTTGCATAATAAAGCAGGCTGAGCAGGGGCCAGGGGAGCAAGCCAATATGCAGCATTCCTCCATGGCCTCCAGGTTCCTGCCCTCAGTTCCTACCTTAGGCTCCCTGATGAACTGTAACCTGGGAGATGTAAGCTAAATAAACCCTTTCCTCCCCAAGTTGGTACTGGTCAGAGTGTTTTGTCACAGCAATGAAGAAACAAACTAGGACACTATTGATAGAAACATCATGTTTTCTAATTTTGACTGTTATGAATAAAGCTGATATGAACATTCTTATACATATTTTGCTGAATATAAACACTCATATTTGTTAGGTATGTTCAGGTACAGAATTATAGGGTCAGGGGTATATATATTTATGCCCCACCAAAAATAATTCCAAGTGACTGTACTAATATACACTACCACCAACATTTGGTATCATTTTTTTTAAATTTGTGATGTAGCTCAATGGTAGAGCACTTGCCTAGGATCCCTGGGTTTGATTTCTAAGACCACAAAATCAATCAATCAATACATTACCACTGAAAAACAAAGTTCCCTAGGTATCTTTTCAGATAATTGTCTTTAGTCTTTAAGTAGTTTTTTTAAAGTCTAACAATTTTACTTCTTAGATAGAGTATAAGTCCTTAATTATAGTCCACAAACCATACTGAGAAGTACAAAGAGCTCTTTGCCTCTATGTTAACTATCTAGGGGATTACACTGTCTCCTCTATCATGGGGAAACATTAAAGTGTCAGCAGTTCAAAACATCCCTCTCTGATCTCTATCCAAGGAAATCTGAAGATGGTCTATCCAGTCAGGAACTTTAATTTATACACCAAGTCAGTAAGTTCTGGTCTTACTGTGCACAGGTTTCTTAGCTAGTAAATTACAAATTTATATGTTATGAATGGTAAAGATTGCTCCACAAATGAATGAGCTATTAACTTTCCCATTTTTTTGTTCTTTGGTGGTGGTATTGATTACTGAATCCAAGGCCTTGCACATACAAAATAAACTCATCTCATTTGTTTTTATATGGCTTTGCAATATTATTCAGTTATCTAACAGCCAACACATTTATAAAGCACATACTCTATGTTATAAGCTAAATATTCTCAAAGTCACAAAGATGATCGACATGGCTCCCTTGAAGAGACAGGGTCCTAGAATAAATCACATGGAAGTCATCTGCCTTCTCAATTTACCAGCAACCTTTTTCAGAAATAGAATAAAGTTAAAATAAATATGTGATGACCTTAGCCTGAGGGAAGAAGTCAAGTCCTAAACAGGCTTCCAAGAGAGATGAAAAGCAAAGTAAGAGAACAGCTCTGTCCATAGGGCAATGGTGATAATACAAATGGATGATTGAAGGTGACATGATTATTTCAATCTCTGGTCTTTTTCTAGAAGAGAAGACTAAGCGCTACTTGGTCCCTTCCTCCTCCAACTTCTACTATCACCATCTTCCTTCTCCCCTGGTATTACTTGAGTGACTAAAGCAAAACATCATACCCACACTTATAGACCACCAAGTACAATGGCCCAGAGAAGACATATTCCCTGACCTCACAGAACATACCAACCTTAATGAACATATCTATAATGTTCACCAAGAACAGGCTTCAGTCTAGATAGAGAATCACTGGGATGGGCTTTGGGCTGGTCCTTAATCCAGGTAAGATATAGATCAGAGTGGTAGAGCAATGGTAGAAAGTTTTCTGCCCTCTAGTAGAGCAAAGGGCAAGAAGAAGAAATATGGCCCTCAGGGTCTATGCTTAGGCAGGACACACATATGTAAGTGGCTTTTAATGCCATGATGATGTTGAGACATTCTTTGTCCCTGGATAAAGCTTGACTCCCTCACTCAAACAAAAACAATGAATTTTAGGGGTTTTCTTAGGGATACCCCCTATAGATAGGATAGTAGATGCTGGACAGTTTCATTCATTAGCATCCACACCCTCAGTTTCTACAGTTCATAATTCCTAGGTTGGCTCTCTAGATGTCAAATATCAATAAATCAGAATAACTCTGGAATTTCTATATGGAAACCTATTTCTGTCCCTGAGCAGAAGTGTAACTAAGTCAACAAGGTAGCCGGCATTGGATTGTGGGGAGAAGGACAGGGAAGAAGCACACAAAGCTCAAATTCATAGTGTCTTTAGATCCTAGTAAAGAGATCAGAGATAGCATATGAAGTTGGGGGTAGGTGGGACCAAAATGACACCATCCCATAACCATTGTACAATGATGAAAACAGCTCTTGTATGAGGATGCTCCCTTTTACCAAACTAACTTCTCCAGAGGTTTTCTGGGCCTAAATCAAGGATTCTCAAGGATCTGCAGTCTTATACCATTCTGAGGATATATATTGTTGCTTGATGTATATTTTTATTATAATAAAAATTGCTTGATGTGTATTTTTACTTGTTGCTTGATGTATATTTTTATTATAATTTTCAGCTTGTATGTTAACTCAGAGGATACACTTTCTGGATTGGAACAAAGGGAAAGCTGCCAGCCCTGAGTTTCCAATAAGCAAAATGAGTCTGAGCTGAGACTCAGTACTCAGATCAAAAGTTTTATCTCAGGCTTCTGTCCTTATTGGTGTTTATCTTTCCTAGGCACAAGAAGCTTTTTAAAAGTAATAAATAGAAAGAGGGGGCAAGGAATAGGCAGTTACAAATAAATAGATAAGTTATTATATAAGTTGAATATAATCTATTTCACAATATCCCAACCTTTCAGTTCTTTCTGTTCAAGAACTGATCTTATTTTTTTTTTAAGAATGAAAGCAGAAGAAGGACTACTGGGGAAGAGAAAGAGGAACAGTGGGGGAGGCAAGATTGAGTAACTGGGGGAGTATAAATGTGACCAACTATAGCTGTATATGAAAATATCATAAGGAAACCCATGATTATATATGATATACACTAAGAAAAAAGAATAAAATAATGGTAAAGAGAAAAAAGAACTAATTTTATTTCACTGATAAATATAACTAGAGGTAGATTGAATAATTTGAGAAAAGTTAGAGTATCAGTAAGAACTTTTTGAGAGCAAGAGGCCAACCTAGGTCACTGTTGCTTCCCTAGCACCTACCAAAGCTTGTCACACCCAAAAGCACTTAATCATTAGTTGAGGGAACAAATGAATGGGATGAAAGGAGGCTATAACTGAGTAATTTAAGCACAGGGTACGTTTCAAACACATACATGCTTAAGAGACACAAAATAATGAGGAGTTTCAGTCTATAAAACTGTGGAATAGAGTAATAAAGTAATGAAGCATAAGAGAAAGGGAAAATTAAGGAGACAGGATCAACCAAAAAATATAACACAAACGTATTGCCAAAAGACTGTGGGACAGTAATAACTGCTGTCCTCAATTATCTGAATAACCTCAAGTTGAAATGAAATTGTACATCGTTACATGACTCTAGGAAGTTGAACTAAGACCAATGTGCCTAAATTAAACAGAGTCAGATTTCAATTACTTAAAATAATTTACTAATAATTAGATCTTTCCAATAACAAAATGAGTTGTCTTTCGGATCAGGAGTCCCTTGTCACTGAAGATATGAATTACCATACTCAGAGATTATCTAGAGGCAATTCTGCCTCAAGTGCAAAATTAAACTAAATAGACTTTTAAGATCTCATCCATAGCTAAGTTTCCACTAGTCTAGAACTCAAATGTGGCTAGAGTTAAGCAAAGCAGATCTCCCGGAAGAAAAGGATTTGGGGTCATACTGGGAAGGGAGTAACAATGAGAAGCAAAAGTGAAGGGCCCAGAGACATGATTAAGAGGAAGAGCAGAAAAGTCAATCTGTACCATCGTGTTAGGGGTACATTAAGGTCCAAAGGCATTATTCTCAGAACCATCTACTTAGAGAAAATTGAGAACTTATCCTAACCTGGATAAATGGATGCGAGGAAAAAAATCAGATATTTAATAAGTTGATGTGACATGGAGACACCATGGAGTTGGAAATTAAAGGAAACCAGCAAGTGTAGACCACAAATCTGTTACCAATTTGAAACTTATAAATGTTGGTCTCTGGGCTGCCACCATAAAAACACCCATCCTGGCAGCCTTGGACTCTTGTCATTATCTAACCGGAGGCCATTATTTTATGGCTCCTATATGGTAATTATGCCAGATGGACAACAGCACCTTCTTTCATTTGGCTTGGATAATGGCCAAGTGCAAGTCACTTTACTATGACTTAAACAGTATGGTACCCATATGTTCACAATCAATGGGAATAATTGAGCTGTGGAATGTGCCAGGCACTCTTGGTCAATCCTATGAAAGTGGTCTGGGGGCTTTCTTGGCCATTTGCCATGTGACAATGATTCCTTCATCTGCAACCATATGGACTTGATGAAACTGTCACTTAGGGGCCATGGTACAACAGAGCCTGGGCCATTCCATTTCCACAAGAAAATGTACATAAGCTACAACAAAGGAATAGTCTTCAAATTTTGTATTACATCATGAAAAATTCTTATCAGTAGGCAACTTTCTACTACGCTTTTTAGGAGAATCCAGCTTTGTGCCTCAAATTAGAACAGGGAAGTTATGATTGGATGTCATCCCCACCCGCCATCACAGATTTAAAACGAGGCAATGAATCACCACAAGGAGAGGAGACCAGGGGACATCATGAAGCCACAGACAAGTCCCCATGGCCCACCTCCTAAGATAGAGCAGGAAGGAGCCTGGAACACTGGCTTAGACTTTGGAAATGGTATAATGGTTGATGGAGAGAACTCTTACCAACAGTAGCTAAGAAAACATAGGAGATGATATTGCATTATTTCTTAATATAATTTTAAGAAAGACATACAAAAACTTACTAAAATCTTCCTGATCAATGTCTTTTTAAGAACATTGATATCTTTTTCATTCATGATTTTTTTGAGGGAGCAGGCACAGTAGTACATGCCTATATCCCAGTGCCTAGGAGACATAGGCAAGAAGATCACAAGTTCAAGGCCAGCTTGAGCCTATCTAGTGAGGCCCTACTGAAAAAGAAGAGGAAAGGGAAGAGGAAAGGCAGGAATTAGAGGGGATAGGATGGTAAAGGGGAAAAGAAACAAACAAGAACAAAATCAACAATATGAAGCCTGATAAAAGCATTGAAGTCTCTTTAATGCAACATTCCTATAGTGAGCATCAAGGTAAACCATGAAGACAGAAGAGATATTGACAAAAGGACAACCTAAGGTCATAAAGGATTGTTAGCAGATAAGCTGTTGAAGGCCTTGTTGCCATCTTGTTTTCTGTCACATTTATTTTAGGGACTCAGAACCCAACCAAGATGGCACCTCTAACTTATAGGACCACTGCTGCTCAAAGTACAAGACAGCCTAGTTCTAATTAGCCAGAAGGGGTAACAGCCCAATAGTGAGTCATTCAGGCCCTTGACTTCTCTTCTTTCTTCCTAAGTATTACAAGGATCAAGGGGAAAGAGTAGGGGATATTTATGCCAAGTTATTTTGCCTTTTTTGTGGGCAATGATATTAAAAGTACTTGGAGAAAAAGAGGGGGGGTTATAAGTTAAAGCAAGGTATTTCTATGTTTCCTTTGGAATCCTTCTAGTCTCCTTCAAAAGCCTAGGAGTAATGAATAATTTGTTTATAACAATGTTTGGACAACCCTGCCAGTAACACCACACAGCCCTCTGCCCACCAGTTCACAGCTCCCTCACCTTTGCAGGAAGCTCAAGATCACCACCTCCTGCAGCTCCTGCTTACTCACTACACTCTCCCTGACCCTGTGCCTCCCCCTTTCCTCACACGTTCCTTTCATTATGCGATCAGCATCTCTGTGTTATAACATATATCTATCAACTTTTCTAATTAGGAATTGTCAACATGAAATAATAGCAGAACAGAAGACTCACAATCTCAGGTCCTAGATTCAAGGCTCGATGCCAGCTAAACAGTCCTGGGAAATCTCATCTATTTGAGCTTCTGTTTCCTCAAATGTGAAAATTGCTAGCTATCTTCTGGACGGTGAGGTGGATTTGCCAATGCAACCTGCAGGGCTGGCACAGGCAAAGCATTGCTGCAACGATGTCCTTCTGAAAGCTCTAAGGTCCTGAGATGCCTCCTGTCTCATGTCTGGGAACACAAAATGCCAGGCTGAAGAAGCCCCACCTATCTCACAAGGCTACTGTGGATTTCTGCCATAACCCATATGAAAGTTTTCTGACACTTTGTTTCTGAGGTTGGTGCAAAGACCATGCATCTTCTGCATATCCTGCATCTGCATTATGATTGGGCACCTCTCCGGGCCCAGAAAAATTTAGCTTAAATGTCATTCAATCCCCTTTTGTCCCAACGTTGCTAAACATAGACCTTTCAAGCTTTACCATATACACTCAGAAGTCAAGCTTCTGTACACATTATGGTAAAGATACTCATCAAGAAGGCCCCTGCATCCTGGCCTTGTACATCCCATACCTCAGAGTCCAAAGGTCTGAGCAGCAGAGTGGTGCCAGACATCCACCAGTCCTTGTACATCCCACTCAACTGCCCAGAAGACAAATCCCTCCTGACAGCCTGGCATCATTTCCCCTTTCTCTGTAGCCATCAACTATACCACTTCTGCCACTACCACTGCAGCCAAACTCCCTGGAACCACTTCCCTCACTATTCAGCAAGTGAAGGAACCAGAATCCCTCACTGGAACTCACCTTAGAGTCTGTCTAAAAATCTCTGATTGTCTCAAGTTCCTAAGCCACTATCAATGTCAAGTATAGGCTCCATCTTATGAAGCAGACCTTAAATCCAATTAGAGTGGTTGGTTATTCCCATAATATTCATGCCAACTATACACCAATGGGCATATCTTGACAGGCCAGTTATTATTGTAGCTCACAGGATTCATAGTTGGGTAACCTTGATGATTATTTTTTCCTTCCAGTAACACACATAGCACCTTCCAGAATCAGCTTGATTTCTCCTTGCTTGTTCTACAGGTCATGTATGTACTGTTTTCAGCAGTAGGGTCTTACCATCCAGTTCTGGTAGTGTGCTGATAGCTTTAGTTTTCAACTTCACACACCTGGGTAGAAGGAGCCTCAATTGGGGAACTGCCTCCATTGGATTGGCCTGTGGCCATGTCTGTGGAGTATTTTCTTGATTTTTGAGTGATGTGGGAGGGCCCAATCCACTGTGGGCAGAGCCACCCCTGGGCAGGTTGGTCTGTATCATATAAGAAAGCAGGCTTAGCATGGGCCAGGGGAGCAAGTCAGTAAGCAGTGTTCCTCCATGGACTGTGCTTAAGCTCCTCTCTCCAGGCTCCTGCCCTGAGTTCCCACCTTGGGCTCCATGATGAATTGTGATCTGGGAAATGTAAGCCAAATAATCCCTTTCCTTCCCAAAGTAGTATTGGTCAGAGTGTTTTGTCATGGCAATTGAAGGCAGACTAGAAGAGGTGGGTAACCAAGATCAGTGGTGATGGCAGTACTGTATGAGGACTTATGGGAGTCCTGGTCAAGAACTTCTAGAGAGGACATCCATCCCTGGCATTGAGGATTTTTTTTTTCATTATCCTATGATGTCTAGAAGAGACAATGCCCCCCTGTCATATGGTAACTCCTTTTAATCTTCTTTTATAATATACATGTATATACTTTTAAGAAAATTCTATAGTGATAGGTTTCCATATGGCTTTTTCTAAAGGCCTTTAGTGTTACTTATCCCTCCCTATATTCTCTCCTCTGTCCTGCTTTCCCATTCCTCACCCTATTTAACCCTTCCTAGTCTAATGTTCCCCTTCCCTCCTTTTTTATTCTTTTTTTAATTTTTTTTAAATTTTATGTGTATAAGTGTATTGCCTATGTGTATGTGAGAGCACCCATGTCATGCAATGTTGTGGAGGTCAGAAGAGGGCTTTGGATTCCCCTGGAACTAGAGTTAAGGATGGTTCGTAGCCGCTATGTGGGTGCTGGGAATCAAACCCAGGTCCTCTGCAAGACCAGTCAGTGCTCTTAACCACTGAGCCAACTCTCTATCCCCCCCTTCCTCTTTTATATCACTGCATTCTACCACTCCCAGGAGCCTCTCCCTCCCCCTGACAAATGGCTGTTTGCTAGTTTCTTGGCCTGTCTGATTTTCAAATTGAAACATGCATATCTAAGATTTCAAAGCTAGCATTCAGTTATGAGAAACAACATGCAACACTCGTCTTTCTGTGTCCTCACTCAGGATTATTGTTCCCTGTTCCACTCACTTACCTACAAATTTCATAATTTTTATTTTTTTAAAGAGCTGAATATATATTTGTACCACACCTTAATTATCGATAGGTCACAAGACATAGGAGAGAGCCTAATTTTAGTTTTCTACTAAATAGTTATCATATGAAACTGATTCCTAATGACTTATTGTTATACCCATAGATTAATGCATCTTTCAACTCTCACCAGAGAAGTTTCCTTATACAGTAGATGGTGATTAACACAGAAACCTACAACTGGCCAATGTGCCAAACACAAGAGGCTACACAGTGCTTATGAACTTTTAAATAATAAAAAAACCCATATCAAACTTCTGCTTCCCAAAGCTCAAGGATCATTGCAGAAGAGAGGGTAGAAAGATTGTAAGAGCCAGAGGTGGTAGGTAGATCACCACAAGGAGCAAAGTATTCCAGACAGCCGGTCAGTTACTCAAATGAACTCACAGTAATCGTGACAGCATACACTAGTCCCATGCAAGCTCAAACTAGATAAAATCCCAGCATAGATATGGGGAAGTGGGTAAGACATTCCACCCCAACCTAAGGAACTGATGGCAACCAATATCTGCTGGGAGGGGAAGAGACAGTTTCTTTCAAGGATGGAACTCTTGGTAGGTTAACCAGGCTCCAGTGGATGGACCCACACTGAAGGACAGTTGGGGACAAAATTGGACTCTATAGGCCTTATTCTACATATAATAGAATATATTAAATTGGGCAGAGGGCAATAAGGGGAGGTGCTGATAGGAGAAGAGATTTAAATTCCATCAAATTTTAATGTATGAAAATTATAAAAATTCAATTTAAAAAAATATCTGTTATCCAACAGAGAGCACCAGGGAGACCAAAAGGAGAGGATGCTATTTGACATCTGAAGCCACTAATTGCCAATCTTCCCTGCAGCAATGCGCTGACAGTATCCTGTCTTCTTCCCTGAGTGTGTGCTAACAGGTCTGCCTGTGATTAAAAGCACTTATACTGATACTAACTCGCTCTGCATCTTCAACAGCTGACACCTCTAAGCAGCTCCTTTGTTTTACAACAAAGCAAATTCAATAATTAGTGGTCTTGTGGAGAATTCCAATCTACAGCCTCTTTCAATAGGACTCCCAAGGCATCCCCAAACTATAAAAATGCTTCAAGTAGCAATAAATCACCATTCCTTGCACTTTATCATATAACCAGATACCACAGGCCCCAGAATCAACTCTTCTCTAACGGTTTGATAAAGTAGGTAGGAAACAGTTGAGTGCTCATGGGTGGCTTGCACAATATTTTACAAATATGAAAGACATAAATATCAGAGCACCATAGCAATGACATTGAGTCAATGTCCCTAAAAGGTTTGAAATGCCCTCTCTGCTGCTATTAAAATTCTATTATATTTTAAACATCTAATTCAAGTTTGACTGATCATTCCAGCCTAGAAAAAATTTGTTCATTTATTCAACATTTACTGAGTATCTACCATGCACCAGACAGTAGATTCTAGAAAAAGAACAACATACACAGTCAAAATCTCCATGTGGTGGCTCCATCCCCTGATCTACCAATAGAAGTAGTGTTTATGCTCCTGCATCAAATATAGCATTTTCTTTGAATTCTTGTTACTCTCCATTTTACAAGATAATTCTGAACATGTCCTTTAAAACATCCTGAGGATGTGGTCTGACCCCTGCTCATGCTGATCAGCCTAGAAGTATTCCTGCTTCCTTGCCCATCTGTGTGATCCAGAATGGATCCCAAAGAAGCCTGCAATGACACTGGTCACATAAAGCAGTGAGCTAACTTTATTTCCCTCAATAAATATTTCATTGAGATTCAGAGAAATAAGAGAAACCTTATTCGTGTATACTTGCCTTAATGATTCACAACATAATTTGTTCCAATTAAAATTTTATTTTAGTATCTTCTTGGGTCTGAAAACTTCTGCCTATTCATTGATGGGTGTTTGTGTCATCAGTCCTCTCACAGATGTGAAGACATGTGGAACAACCTCATTTTTTCTCCAAAGTGCGAGTTTTCCTCCCAACTTCCTCTTAATGAGGAATCGCACCACACTATGCACTCCCTCTGAGTCCCATTCCCCCAGGGTCTCCGCAGCCAGTCTCCATTCCCTGCTGCCTGCATTTTGAAATCCCAGAAGGATCTGTAATAGTCTAACCTGCTCAGAGACCTCTCTCAAAGCTGTAGTTTAGATACTGAATGCCCCCAAAGACCACATACTAATGGCTTGGTTCCCAGAATGGCCTTATTGGAAAGCAGGACTTTGCACAAGGTCTTCAATCATGGAGACGTGTCCTTAAAGGGAATTTCCTGTCTCTGCTTTTCTTTTTGTGTCCCGGCTCATGATGCAAGCATGCCTGCCAAGATAAGCTGCCCTTACTAGAAGCCCAAAGCAACAGGGCTACCCAATCTTACAGTTGATCTTCCAGAACTGTGAGTCAAATAAACCTTTTCTCTTTATAAGTAACTGCCTCAGGTATTTTGTTATAGTGATGGAAAACTAATACACCCAGACGTAGAATCTCAGAAAATTGCTTCTGAGGATGAGAGGTGGGTGGAAGAAGAGCTTGACACTTCTTATAGTGTGGTAAAAGGGAGACTGAATTAGAATAAAGAGCCTTGAGCTCAAGTTCCAATATCATTATCTCATAGATAGACTCAATCTCAAGATAGTCATTTATCTGGCCACTTCCCACCTATGAAATGAGGACATACACATTGTTGGAAAAATCAAATAAGATAACGAATATGCTTTATAACTGTAAAGAATCATAACTGTCTCCCAGTGCTGTTGTGAAAATTAAGTGACAAGTTATATTTCTAGTGTCCTGGAAAAAAATAGGTATTTAATGTTCAAGTAATGTGTAGTTATAAAAACATGGGAAATAGAAGTTGCTTACTTTTATTAGAACTCAATGACTATTCATTTAGTCCTAGCTATCTAACTCATTACATCTTACCTAAATGATCATTTTCCACTACTGACATGCACAGATATACAGAAGGCATAGTAACACCTGGGCCCCACGACAGGGCAGAGGGTTCCTGTGGAGGAGTGTGGATAGCACTTGTAAACTGTTCCCATTTCTCCCTCCCACAGAGATGGTGTGATCCTCACTCAGTTACTAAAGATGCCCTATATCCTAAGAAAAGCAACCCCTGCTTACTTCACAGGGAGTCTAGTCTAAGGCATCCCCACCTCCTCAGCTCCAGGAGCAGTCCCTTTCAAGTGACAGCCAGAGCCATCTGCCATCCCTGGTCCTTCACCCTGCCCCCAGCTGAAAGTTCTACCACTCAGCCTCCCTAAAATCTGGCTCTGGCACACAGAGAAGCATCCTCTGCTTCCCCATGGAAGATTTCTGAGACCTGGAGATTTCTGCACTTGTCCTATGGGAAGACTGCTTTGCTTCTGTAGTATCCTCAAGGAGGCTTCCTGGAGCACCCAGAGAGGAGGCAGTGGGTCTGAGATAAGAGAATGAGTGGTTTCTGAAGGCAGTTTTAAATCCAAGGGGACTTTACCTTCTACATTAATTAAATGTCATTTAAAAAATTTTTAAACCCTGGCACTGTGAGAAAGATTTACTATGCTAAAGCAAAAAGGGCTTCTGAAAAGTAATTATAAAGGCTTATGAGTTAATAATGGCTTTGTACCTTGTACTACTAGAGCTAATTCCATTATCCTTGAAACTAAAAACTGATGTTTACTCTCTTGGTGAATGCCAGTCCACAGTTCCTGAAATGGTACCAACAGCTCTCTTGCCCCCCACACCATGCTAAGTGCCTCTCTACTTCAGGAAGTCATCCCAGAATATCTCTCACCAAGCCTGAGTCATTCCATTCACTGTAGACACTACCCGCCCCACTCCCTCCCACTCTCTCCCACACTGCCTACTGTTCTCTACTTCTTCTAGGAGAGTCTTAAATTAACACCTGGGTGCAGTATTTTAGCATTCATTGAAAGATCCGCTACGTGATATTAACTATAAGAATGAATGAACCTATCGAGGTGTCCAGGCCCTGCCAGGTAGTCAGAGGGGCGGGCAGGAAGGCTTTTCCAGGTACTTTTCAAATCATAACAATTTTTTTCTTTTCATTATTATTATTATTATTAATTATTATTATTTTGGTATATAATCATTATATAAGATGATGGGTTCAATCATGGCACTTTTATGCATGTGTATCAGGTACTTTGCTCATATTCATCCTCTATTGTCTGCCCTTGTCCCCCCTTCCCATTGTCCCCTTCTTCCTCTCAAATGTTCCCTTCTATTTTCATCACACACATACACACACACACATACACACACACACACACACTCTAGATTCAACTTATGAAAGAAAGTATGTGTCTTTCTGCACCTGACTCATTTCACTTAACATGACAAGCTCTAGTTCTATCCATTTTCCTGCAAATGATATAATTTTGTTCTTTTTTATGGCTGAACAAAACTCCATTGAGGGGCTTATGAAATGGTTCAGTCAGTAAAGTGCTCCCCACACAAGCCTGACGATCCAAGTTCAGATGCCCAGCACTCATGTAAAAAGCTAGGCATGGTAGAGAACACCTGCAATTCTAGCACTGGGGAGATAGAGACAGGAGGATCCCTGAAACTTGCTGACTAGCTACTCTTGGCAAATTGGTGAGCTACAGATTTAATGAGATCCTGTCTCAAAAAGTAAGGTGGAAAGCAACAGAGGAAGGCACTCTTACATCATTGGCCTGTGGCCTCTACATGCATGTGCACACATGTGCATACACACACATATACCACATACAAAATATCCATTGAAATGACAGCCTTTCTGTTTTTCCCAGACATGACTTGATAAACGTTTTAGTTATTTAAAGATTTAATATTTTACTTTCCCTCCCTCCATATGTTCAAGAAAAAAAAATCCCAATTGTCTTTCTTCTCCACAAAGAAATCCCTGCTATAAACCCCCAGATTATGGCAGCAAGCCCACAGAATGCCCTTGTCCATACACCAGCCAGTCCCCTCCCTCTGAACTGTGCAGATCAGAATGAAGCCCAAGATGTCTGAAATCTGATCTTCCATCTGTTACTTGATCTTCCATCTGTCACTCCCCTAATTCAGAGGGAGACTAGAGGCAGGATATCAGAGCAAGAGGACTCCAGGGGTTCACTTGGTGAGGACAGTTGCTAATTTGAACTCCAAAAGGAATAGAGGTAACTCGGCTTGAAAACAAGAAGAGGCCTAAGGTCACAGCCCAAGATACTATGGTGGGTAGAGGAGACTCCCAATGTGTATGTGAACAGTTCAACATCTGATTCAACCTCTTGTATCTAGGGTCTAGGTATTCTCATCACATCTTCCAGGTGATGGAGTGAAGTGGACACAGGTTTAGAGTAAGAAAAGCTAGGTCAGAATCCTAATTATACATGGTATTATATAATCCAAATGAACTGAGCATGTCATTCGACTTTTTGCCTGAGTTTCTTGATCTATAAAACAGGATTCATCCCCTCTTCTGCAGTGTTCCCTGAGCCTTGTTGAAAGTGTAGATATATGTGTCCCATCTACACCTGAGCACTCACAATCAGAATCTCACACTTTGAACTGTATAAGTCCCTGCATTAACCACTAACCACCATAAGAAGCTTCCCCAAACAAGGTTGGGAGCTGTACAAACCTATGGATATAAAAATAGTTAGAAGGCAGTTTGATCATATGACTATTTAGAAAAACAACATCAACAGATTCTCCCCTAGGCACTATGACTTCTCTAGCCCTGCTTTTGTTTTGTTTTGTTTACCATGTTTACAGTACTAGGCATAAATTCCCTCCTGTGGAACAGGGCTTGTATCCAATCAAGAGTGCAGTTGGTTATCCCCATAAACAGTCTTGCCACTATTGTACCAGTGGACACACCTTGCCTGGCAGGTTGGTATTGTAACATGCAGGATCCAGCACCATATAAAACCATTTATGTTTGTCTCCATCAGCAGCCTGCATAGCACGTTCTAGAACTGTGGAAGCTAGCCAGCAGGGGGAGTTTTCTGGTGAGTTCAAGATTATTTCTCTGTATCCTGAAACCAAAGTGTGTGATGTCTTCAGCAATAGGGTCTTACCCTCTAGTTATGGTGGGCAGTTAAGAGCAATGTTAATAGCCTGAATTGTTAATAGCCTGCCTCTGGGACATCTCTGACCAATAACTCACAGGGAGGTAGCCCATGATGGGGTTAGAATTTCATTTACTAACCCATATAGAAGATCTACATTTTTATCATTTGTCTCTACAATTTTTTTATTTTGAGGGACAAAATTGTCTAGATTGGCTTTGAACTCAAAATTCTCCCATCTTGAAAGAGTCTTAAAGGCTCCTGGGGCCTTGTTCATATGAACCTACAGCAATGGTGTCAGCATGTACATGTACAAGATCCATGCAAACTGAAGCAGACAAAAACCCAGCACAGAATGGGAGAAATGGACAAAGTCCCCAACCTTAGCCAAAAAACTATTGGCAGCTGATTACTGCCAGGTGAGAGACAGTTGATCTTCTTTAAGGGAGTGACTCTAGATAGGCTGACTAGACCCCAGAGGATGAACTTGAATTGAGGGACATCTGGGTACACTAACTTGACTCAATGGGCCTTAACATAAATAACAGGCTACAAGAATTCCTGTGGGGGCGGAGGTCTATGGGATAGTGTAGATGGGGGATGGAGTATAAAGATGATTAAAATGGTTTGTATGAAATTCATAAAAAATTCAGTGAAAACATACAAAAAAAGAAAAATGGAAATCAAGAAGGAACAATTAATCTTCAGTTAATTTCTGTGCAGTTTATTAAACTAATGGTTCTTTAAAAAAAATTCTCCCTTCTTAGGCTCCAAAGTAGTTGGGATTACAGGTATGCATTGCTGTGCCCAATGTACATACTCTTGTTACTGATTCTTACATAACTAATAAAATGCTACTGAGAGACTATGCTGTAACAGAAGATATGTTCTCTAACCATGACCAGAGAGAAAAAGTATCTGTTCACCCAAAAGACCCAGCTTAGTTGGGTCATAGCCTTGGCCTCATGGATACAGTATCTGAACCAACTAAGCTAACAATGCCCTAAGAGTATTCTAAAACATTGCTGTCACTGTGGGAGCAATCTGCATCATCATTCACTTGGACACAGAAGAGAAGTTTAAAGTCATTGAATTTGCTTCTGTATAAACCACAGCCAGATAAATAGATACTATCTTGAAAAATGCACCCCTAACTTTACTGACAACCCATTGTTATACACTGAGAAATGTTCCAGGACCTGGATCTCTTCCTAGAAACCAATTTAAATTTATGAAGCTTCTGGTATTTATGATAAAGTAGAAGTAAATCTAACTGAAGCAGACCTACATTCCCATGACAACTTGCTCACACCCAAGCCACAAGCTGCCCTAACTCCACCTCCCTGCAGGAATTGGTCATTCAGAAGTACGAGGACATATCTGAAAAAGCAAGGGAAGCAAATAGCATTAAATCAAGGAACACGCCCTCTAGAACCAAGGTCAACACCCAGGAGTGGTAGCAGGGCTTGGACAGCAGCGGAAAGGCTCCACCCATACAGCACTTTGAACAGAAGTTCTCTTCCAACTGGAGGCACAGAGCTGCTAATCTGACGCACACCCAAAACAGAGATGTGGGTAAAAATAAAATTACCACTGTTCCCATGAGAAGGCCAGGAAGAGAACATACTGAAACAATCATGGCCTGAAGCCCTGCTAACACCCATGCTGCTTAGTGACCTCAGTCAGGGACAGGAAAGGATTGAGCAAGTTATTTTCCTCATTCAAAATCTCTCAATGATAGTCCACTGACGACTACTAAGTAAAGCCCTAAGTCTCCAGTGTGGGACATAAAGCCTATCCAGCAATGATTCAAGCTTCTGTTTCATTACAAATCCTCTTTACACATACTCACAGTATGTATAGATACACATCCTCCATATGAAGGCTATTTCCCAGACTCTCCTCTATCTTCTTAAGTCCAGTTTTCTCCCATCTTAAGGCCTTTGAAGGCCAAATTCATGACCAGAATGTTCTTCTCTGCTACCATGGCCCTTTCTAACCAAGCATCCTTCCCGGCATGTAATTTCCATGAAGGAAGACTCTACTTGTCTCTCTCATGTTCATAATAGGGCATGCATGGGTATCCAATAAGCATTTGCTAAATAAGTAGCACTACCTTGTAAACAAGGAGTTTCTTCTATAATTTGAGTTTCTAGTCTTCACCAGACAAGAAGTATCCTTAAGAGAGGCAAGAGACCTATGCTTCAGGCCTCATATTTTTTTTCCTATGGTGGTTCAGTCCATGAAAAGTCTCACCCTACTATGTTCAGGAGTCTCATATATCCCCAGTGCTTACACCTGCTCTCAAAGCTTCCTTCCAGCCATACCTCTCCTGTTGCAACTGCCTGCTATTGCTGGAGAATGGCTAGAGTTTCCTCAGTGAGACTACTGACCTAAGGTATCCAACCCGGGGCACAGTCTCCATGTCTCTCAAATTCCAACCTTCTAAGTGCCAAACAGCCTGAGTTCTTAGAGCCTTCACTCTGCGAGGTCAAGCCCTAATGGCAACTAAGACCATATTCCCCATTCTGTGTTCACAAACTCAGCATCATCTGTTCCCACATATTATACCAAGCCCTCATGAAAACAACTGCAGTTTGTGTCCAATAATCATCTCTTTAGGGCCCAGATGTTAGCACAGAGCAACGGCTAGAAAGAACCATTTGGGTAAGAGAGTTCATGGTCTCCCCAAAACCCACTCACCTTTAACCCCATTTAAATCTACCAAACAGGTACCAATGGGTGTTTGACTTTCAGAAGAATGAGCAGAATGGGTCCAGATGCCCACAGTGGCCATGCTTTATCTCTGACATAAACTTTCTTCCAATCTGCTTTGTCAGGCCTAGTCTGTCCTCCCTCTGTTTTAAGTGGGAAAGAAGCACTGACTACAATCACTTTGCTACCTAAAGAGGGAAACTTTGCCTCTTACCTTTTCCTTTAACGTTCGGCCCAGAGTGGACTCTATCTTCCCAGGAACTCCAAGAACTCCACTGCCTCAGCCCCACTCTACACTCTCCAGGTTGAGACTGACATTCACCACCACCCTTGGATCCTTTTCTCCTGAAATAATCTATAAGAATGGATTTCAGCAGATGCTGCCCAGGGCCTGAAGGTTTATCAGTGCTGGAGCCTTCTAAAGCCTGCCAATTAGTGTGTCCATTATTCAGGGCTAGGTTATTCAAGCCCTTAATTTACTTAATGGAGAACTCCAGCAAGGCAGGAAGCACCTTGAGCCTGGCTGGCTGAGCCAGCAGGGGAACTGTCCCCTCAGAGGAAGCCCAGCTCCCCTGCCTGGCAAGTATCCTCAAGGTGAGGAGGCAAGGTCATAGAAGGAGCACTGGTGGCCCATTCCTGCTGGAAACAATCACATGCACAGGGAAGCCTGAGATAGAAGTTCTTCTCCAGTGCCATGGGCTAAAATTCAAGGTAAACTGAAGCTGATATTTTGCTCTGTTCTCCCAGCCCAACTGCATTGTCTCAATGCCTGGTCCTCACACATCTGGTTCTGTCTCTCCAACCCCTCAGAACCTGCCTAACCTTCTAGGTTACCAGGTGACTTCCTGACCATGCCACTCTCTTACTTTTTTTCCAACACTTGAATATTAGACAATAAAGATTAAGAACATTTTAAGCAATAAACATATGTAAGCTTACTTATTCCTTACACTAACCCTATGAGATAAATGCTTATATTTGTTAACATAAGGAAACTGAGGACCAGAGAGACTGCCATACCCAATGTCACATGGCGGTAATTAACCAGACCATTTTGATTCGAAGTCTCCTCATGCTTAATCATTCAGCATACTGCCAGAAAAGCAAGTTAATCCACAAAACAAGCTTAACCACTGGGCTCAACATTTCCAAATTTTATTGTTTTAGGTTTTTCTTTGGATTTTTAAAGGATTCTAAATCAGACAAATTAACAGCTTTAAGTTTGATGCTGCAAGATGAAATGTCCTAGAGGTATAAAAAGGAACAGAAGCTACACAAATGGGTACTTTCATTTCACATTCATCCCCTTGTTCCCACCTCCCCAGAACAGCTGTACTCAGCTGCCTGTGACCAAAAATATTACAGCACAAACACACTGAACCTGCTTGGTACATCTTCTTTGAAGGATTTCTATGAACTGGCAATATATTGCAAATAATGGATGGGTAAAGGGAATTTCTAAGATGAGGTAAAAGCAGTAGATAAATACAGAATATAGAAAAGAGAACAGATGGACCCCAAGCATATGGTGGTTTTCCTCACCTCCTTGAGTAGAACAGGGGGCCAACAGCATCCAAGGAGAGAAATTTCCCTTCTGAGGACTCCTGTCCCAAAGGGATGATGTAGAGTCTACCTGGTTCCTAAAAGCCAAGGAAGCAAGCTAGCACTAAGGAAAAGTCTGTCTTTAGTACCTCTGACCTCATCTTCTGTGCCCACTACTCCTAGAAACCAAGGATATATTAGAACAAGGACAACTTTTGCCCTGCTGGGGAAGAAACACCCATGTTCCCAAGGAGTCTTAAACATCAATGTGTTCTCCTTCTGAAAGCTTCAACCTACTTCTGTGAAGAATCCTTGAAGGACTCAGCTCACCCAGTGGACTAACATGACTCGCTCAGAAGCATAGCATAGTTTTTTATCAGCAGTTATAGATGAAGTAATTTATAATATGATTAAGTTCTGAAAATGATTTCCAATAAAGTCATTCTTTCTATTACATAATTTTAAATTTGAATGCTTTTAAGTAAATTTATTATATTTTGATCACAGGCTATCACAAATTTTCAGAGATTTAAGTCACAAAGTACATTTTCAAATACATCCAATGTTTTTCTGAATATCCCCTTTGTTAAACTTGGCTCTATATTTCTCTCCCTCCCTCCCTTCCTCTTCCCCTTCACCACCACCTCTCTGGTTGTGATTGGGACCAAAGGACCAACTCTCCCACTGAAGACAACCAAGTTAATTTTTTTTAATTACATTTATTATTGGTATTGTGTGTGTGCATGTATGTATATATGTATGTGTGTGTGTCTGTGTATGTCTGTGTGTCTGTACATATCTGTGTGTCTCTGTATGTAAACATGCTATGGTCAGTGTGGGAGTTAATTCTCTCCTTTACCATGTGGGTCCAGGGGATCAAACTCAGGTCATTAGGCTTAGTGGCAAGTTCCTTTACCTACTGAGCCATCTTGCCAGTACAGGAAAATCTGTTTTTATTTGGTTGTTTGATATAGGCTGGTCTTCAACTCACAATTATCCTGCCTCAGCCTCCTGCACACTGAATTACAGACTTGTGCCACAACAGCCAGCTCTAAATTTTCTTGCATCATTGGGCACATACAGGTCACCAGGTAGAACAAGAACCATGACTACATTTATTAACTGTTAACTCAAGCTAAGAACAGACTGGAATAGATACAACTGGTCCCTCTCCAGTGGTCTTTCATTCCAGCTCACAGACCTTACATTTTACTTGGAAATCAAGTATCTATGTGCTTCAGGAAAAGGAAAGACAAATTTTAGTCCTGATTACATTACTCCAAACTGGAAATTGCATCCCCTTCTAGAGACTTGTTAAGAAATTGCTGGTAAAATTATGGCTTTGAATCATACAGAAAAATCTGAAGGGCATCTAGGAAACATTTTCTTGCCCTTAAAGGGAACTAAGTGAATATATGCATGAAGAAACAGGCTCTTTGGGTTGTCAATTCTGTAGACAACACATGGAGTTATGGTAGCCATCTTGGGACTATAGAAGGGTGCCAGGAGGTAGGGTCCTTGGCTCTCCATTTCTTGTAATGGAAGGCTAGGTGATTAGAACCAACTCTCCCACTAGGGACAACTTTTTATGTTTATTTTTATCTTCTTGAAAGCATTAAAAACCTAATGAGGTAATCATTAGATCAAAACCCAAGAGAAGTTGAAAATCCAAAGAGGCCCAGAACACAAAGGCACTTCTATGCTGAGAGCATTTGCCAATGGGCAGGAAATGGTAGCCAAATTAAGCTGTGCTTTGGGCAATCAAAAGGAGGGAATGGAACGGAATCCAAAGTTCAGGTGTTGACCAAGGAAAAGACTCACAAAAATACCTATTCTAAGCTAAGCTTCTTCCCAGGGGAATAGCTTTTTCTACAAGGTAAAAGTAGCCTGGAAATAAACCAAATCTCATGAAAACTTGAAACTCAGTTGTCTGTAACATGGGTCCAAGGAACCTCAAGCATTCAACTTGGGTTTAGGTGGGACTGGACTAGTAACATCATCATGAGTCTGACAACAGAAAACAAAAATTGTTGCAGAAAATGTTGCTGTTCTAGGCATCAAGGAATTGGGGTCTTGGGGTCCACTTTTTAAAATGCATTAGCATGTTAAGAGCTAACAGGATAACAAAGACTACTAGGCTAACACAGGAGACTCCAAAGAGGTAGGCCCAGAATATAATGTAAATTTCGTCCTGGGAGTACTTGCCAACCTATAAAAAACAGTCATATTATATGGGATTTTAGTCCCATAAAATCTTTGAAAAATAACCTGATGTGCCAGAAATAGCTCAGTTCGGAAAGCGTTAGACGAAAATAAACCTGATACATAAGGAAATAACAACATTATGAGCAAAACCATCAGAATAACAGACTACAGAAAACATCCACATTTGTGGTAGTTACTTCACTGTGTGTGTGTGTGTGTGTGTGTGTGTGTGTGTGTGTGTGTATCAAAGCACCACATCATATAGGATAAATATGTTCAATTTTTGTTAATTACACCCAAATTGATAAGAAAAAATAAAGGGAAACAGACCCACAAAACTTTAGAAATTAGAATTATTAAACAGAAACAATAAAGCAAACATGCTTACTACTATGTTCAAAGTAATTAAAGACACATTTGAAATTTTTTTCATGAAACCAGAAAGTGATTTAGAAAAGAGCTAAATAGGCTCTCTAGCACCAAAAAGTATAATAATTGAGTTTAAGAAGTCAATGCAACATTTAATTGCATATTAGACACAGCTAAATGGATAACTAATAAACCAGAAGACAGATCAGAGGAAATTGTCTAGAATATATCATAGAGATGTAAAATTATGGACAATACAGAAGTAACAATAAGGAATATGTAAGGCACAGTGATAAAGTCAATTTACAATCAAGGAGAGGAGAGAAAACAGAGACAATGGCTGAAAATTTTCCAAAATTGATGAACTGCAACATCCTCAAGGATGTAATAAATCTCATGAACCCAAGCACACTAAATAAGAATTTAATGATAATATTGAGCTGCTGATTTATCTGTTCAACTTCTGAAACTCTTAAGAGAAATAGGAAGAAAAGAAATCCATTTATTGTTTAAGCCATTTTGAGCTTGAGTTCAGTTATACACAGTCAAAACCATTCTGATGATATTCATGGGAAGAACAAAGTGGCCATCATTTACTGAGTGCCTACCATGTGGCATGTACTACACATAATTGGTGTTTTAATTTTGCGTAATTGTATGAGGGAAAGTTTAGTTGGCAGAGTGCTTGCTTTGTAAGCATGAGGACATCTGAGGTCCCCAGAACCTACATTTAAAAAGCCAGCATAGTGGCATGTGCTTATTATTCTGTGGAGAGGCAGAGAGGCTCCTTGGGCTCACTGGCCAGCTATCCCAGCCTACAGTGCATGTTGCAGGCTGAGTGAGAGATCCTGTCTCAAAAAGAAGAAGGGGGATAGAACCTGAGCTGCCCTCTCTGGCTTCCACACATACATGTGTATATGTATATCCACACATACACAAATATGTACACCACGTACACACAGAAAGAATGTACTAAGACTCCTTCCTGAAGATGTCATTAACATGACTATTTGCCCATTGGTATGAGGTAGGAAGAGTGAGAAGAGAATTGTAGCTGTGATAGGATCTTTGCAGAGCCAAGCAGAGTGACCAGTTAGGGTTCATCCTGGTTTAGAGGAGAGTATGAAGTCAAGGAGAAGTATCTGGCCCTTTCTTTGTCCTTGTTCTGAGACTTCTCTATAAAGTTAACATGGACAGGGCTGGAGAGATGGCGCAATGGTTAAGAGCACTGACTGCTCTTGCAGAGGACCCAGATCCAATTCCCAGCACCCACATGGCAGCTAACAACCATCCATAACCCCAGTTCCAGGGTATCCAACACTCTGTTCTGACCTCTGAAGGCATTGCACAATATGGGTGCACTTACACACATGCAGGCAATACACTCAAACACATAAAAATAAATAAATTTATTTTTTTAAAAAGTTAACATGGACTGCAATTCTCCAGTGTGCCTACACGTACTAGAGTCTCCCACTAACTGATATATTCCAGGTGTTCAAGATGTGCTTAAGAGGAGGGAAACAAGCCCTATAGTCGGTATGTCCATGCCAAGTTTCTTAACTTTCATCTTTGCCAATCCAGAAAGCCTTGTAAGACAAAGAAGATTCAAACTGAGAATGCACTCACTCATCAGGTCCAAACACAGAAGGGGCCATCTTACTTTCTGAGGTCTTTAGGACCCACCTGTACTTTTCAGCCTATAATGTGCAGATCATCCCATCTCCTTCTGTGCCTAGCAGCAGCATAGCTCACTTCCCCTCTAGATCCTCCCACACTGGAGGCTCCCTTGCTCCCTCCTCCTGCTGTATGTATGTTGCCTCCAGCCTGGCCCAGCCTCCTGCAGACACAGCAGCATCCATCTGGGAATCTTTCCCTGTGGTACAGAAGGAGTCAACATCAGGGCTCTCTTATATGCACAAGGCAGCAATGAAGAGGAAGGGGGAGGGGAAGAGACAGAGAGAGAAGGCCTAGAAAAGAAGCTGTGGTAGGCCAGAGATTGGTGGAAGAAATACATCTATTATTTCAACTGCTTTCCAACCACACTATCTCTTGCTGGAGCCCCCTGGGTGAAAAGTCTGTCTCCTATCAGAGACAGGAGTTTGTAACCTTAATTATGTCTCAGAACATTTGGCTGTGCTCATCCTAAAACTTACAGCAGGAAAAAAAAAATGTGGTTTCCATTACAGTGTCACTGAGGGACTTGTACAGGGGCTGGGATCATTAAAATGAAAACACTGATGAGTAAGCCATGCCATTTTGTCTTCAAGACTTACGTCTTTCCTCCACCCCTGGCCCTGTACTTTATTTTGAGACAGGCTTAAAATAGTTTATAAAATATGGAGCTCATTATCCCATCTAACAGATTTCATTTAGCATGAATGTAGATTAAAAGTCTCATGCTAATTCTTCCTCCTGGGTTTCTGAGGAAGACACTCCTCTGTCTTTGCCTGGGCTGGCTTCTTTGGAGCACAGTTTCGTAGTAGCAGGGAAGAGGCAGGAGGTGTCATTTCTAACTCAGTCAGCTGCATGGCTATCATCAGGAAGGATGGAGAAGTACAATCTTGCTGTTGGAGCTTCTTAGAAAATTTGCTTAGAGCTTTAAAAGGCTGAACCCAATCTAGGCACCCCTAAAACCCATGACTCTTCAAGTCTGCCCATTCTTCCATATATAGTGACTACAGCAAGGCTGGTAGAGTAGAACTGGAACTGGCTGTAGTGGTGCACACCTATAGTCCCAGTATTTGGGAGTCTGAAGCAGGAGTATTGTCATGAGTTTAAGGCTAGCCTGGGCTACATAGTGAGACCCTGTCTCAAAAAACAAAAGATGAAGATGAATCTCAGTGGTAGGAGCACTTGCCTAGCATGCCCAAACGCTGGATTCCACCAACCTCAGTACTGCAAAGGAGTAGTAGGCAAGGAGTGGAATGGGGTTGAACCATAGAGGAATATAATAGGGTAAGGTCTCAAGTTGGAGTTTTCTGAGCTTAGATCTGACTCAACCAATAACTAACTCTACAATTCCGGCAAATTAAATCACCTCTTTAGTATTCAGCTTTCTCATGTCTTAAGATGTCTCTTCCATTTACATTCTCATCTTGCTGGGGATACAATTTATGCAGGAAGAGAGTAAGGAAAACAAACTTCTCTCACTGCTGATATTGATAGGCCCGATATAGTAGTTTCAGCATGATTTTACTTAATCAAGCCCCTGCCTTTCTAATTAAACCTAGTGACTGCACTGTACTTCTTACCACCAGAGACCTTTTCCCTTGCTATTTCAAAATCTTTAAAGATCCAAACACTCACAAGGCTGGTGCATGTAGCAATAGGTACACACAGGTCACTTATCAGTCTCCTAAAAAAATATTTTATTTTTTATTTTTATTTTATGTGTATGAGTGTGCTGCCTGCATGTATGCAAGTGCACCTGTGTCACGTAATACCCACAGAGGCCAGAAGAGGGCACTGGATTCCCCTGGAACTGAAGTTAAGGACAATTGCTAGCCACCATATGGGTGCTGGGAACCAAATCCAAGTCCTCTAGAAGAGCAGCCTGTATTCTTAACCACTAAGCCATCTCTCCATCCCCGACTTACCAGTCTTTAACGACTCCATGTACAGCTGCTACCTTCTCTCCAGGTCTCCTGCTTTCTACAGGAGCAGGGAGAAGGGACTAGTCTCTTGATGAAACAGTCCTCCCTGAGCTGGTCCTTGGAAATGAGTTCAGCGATAGCATATCCAGGTGATCCTCCCCTTGTCCTCATACTTTCCAGTCTTGGATCTTCCCTCTCCCTCCAGTTAACTAATCCATACAATAAGAATGGCATCCTCTATCTACATCACAGGGTGATTGGAGACATGAATGAAGCAGATCCAGGCCCATCCAAAGTCACAAACAATCTCATCTGTCCAGTTTTAGTTCATGGCATTAACTGTTTGCTAAAAACAGAGCAACTGAACTGCATTTCCTCTTTTTTTATTTTTTCTACTTAAAAGAAATCATTTTCTAAGTACTTCTTTCTTTCAACAGAAAAAAAGTGTCCCCCTCCGCCAGTCTCCTGCTTCCATCTACACTTTTTATTCAGCCAGTTCCTACCTCATCCAGGCCACTGCTGGACTTTGCAGCACTTATCACAAGCTGTTTTTATAAAGTCAACTGTTGCATGACTTGTGTGCTGTCTGCATCGACCTCTAAAATGTAAACTTCATAAAGACTTCATGCCTTACTCATGCTTTATCCCCAGCAAACAGCACAGTGCCTACAATGCCTGGATTCACTTTATTGAGTGGATTAGTAAATCCATTTCTGTTCATCATTTTCCAACTTAGGTCACTGCCCCCCCCAACCTCAAACACATCCAGGCCTCCTTTCTTGAACAAAACCATCACTTGACCCCAATGTCCCACCAACCACTGGTCTATTTTTACCTTGCATTTTCTGACATATTTCTCAAACAAACAGTATGTGCTGGCTGCTGCCTCATCCTCACCACTTCCTCCCACTGCAATCTGGTTTCTCCTAATCGAGGTGCTGAAACAATGCTGCAAGCAGTCATCGATGCCTTCTGTCACCAAAGCCTTCAATACTGCTCCATCTCCCTGCACATGGGGATCCCTAACTGCTCCTCTCCTCCATCCCCATGAAATCATGTTCCTTCTACACTTAAGAATGGCTTCTCATATCTCTGATTTCTATATAGTCTACTCTGTGCTATCTTCCCTGGGATAATATCAGTTTCACTGTCACTTCTAAGTATGTGACTTAAAAATCATGTATCTTGGAGCTTAACTGTTCCCTAGAACCTCAAGTATACTGCAGCTGCATGAAGAAGTTGGGCATTCTGTGATCTAAAATTCAAAGGTCCCAAATTCCTTAACTCCCACCTTCAATCCCTCTGTGTGTGATTTTGTCATTTCTGTAGTCAAGCCTAAGCATGGACCTTCCACTACCCTCAAATATTGAGGAATCAGCACTTGTGTTACTCTTGTTCTCCTGTTCTTAGACATTCAGTTCACCTTTTAAAACCCTGCCAGCACCAGGCTTTTGTACTCAAGAGTTCCCTGTGACTTTTCCTCTCAGGAGTTTATATTCTGGATACACTGATTCCCCATCTTCTTGAGCTATGCATCCCTTCGGCCCTCTCTTGCCTCTGCTCCTACTGTACTGATTAGAATATCTGGCCCCACCTTCTTCACCAAACTCCCATTTGTAACCACAAGAGGAGCTATCAGATATTCTGGAAAGACATATTCTTCCAGACAAATAGTTTTTCTGTCCTCCTATGCAAGCCTAGTTAATTTTACTTACAAAGTTTGCTGTTAAGTACACTTTTTGCACCCAAGTTTTTCCTTAAATCACAAGAACCAACAATTATGCTTCTTGGTATTCCTAGCACCTAAGTCTACTGCCTAACACATGAATATTATTCAATATATTTTTAATGGAATTCTACCACCCTGCCACCTTTTGTTTACAACCTGACATATGTAATCAAGAATTTCCACAGGGTGGTCCCAACCTCTCCCTTCAACTTCAACTCTTACTATGTAGATGCTCTGCATCCTCTGACTTCCATCCTCCTAAGTCACTGCATTGTTTAGATGCATCTATTGTTGTTACTGCCTGCCTAGACTATAAAGCTTCATGAAGACAAGAATGCTCTCCTTTTCAACACCATATTCCCAGATCCTCAAATAGGGCATATCACATAATGTGTTACTAGTATATGTTTTATTTTGTAGATGTTATCAGCATTGTCCACATGGAACTATGACTTGTTAGGGTTAGAAAGGAATTGACTTATAGGTAATCTAGCATTGGATAGAAGGGGCATAAAAGACTCAGCGAGATTACTACTAGTTTAGGGCTCTTTAGGATTCTTTCTATTTTGAACTGTAAAATTCCAGAGTGCAGAAATCTGACCTCCTACCTCTAAAAGCCCCTTGAAATGCTGGGGCCCTCTGTACATACTGTTACTACTTCCACTAATAAGACAATTATTTATTGCTTTCACAATTTCACAAACCACTTCCATCCACAAGGTAAAAAGCAAACCCACCATTTACACTGGGAATTCAGTTTGCTTTCAGATCATCAAGGAATATACTTCCCTTGGCTTTCAACAACGCTTCAATAATCTTCTGCCCCACTGGTTGGAAACCCCACACCAGTACCTCACAGAGCAGCTATCAGTGTCCTTCCCCCAGGACTTGGCCTAGATGCAGCTTGCCTGGTGATCTCACACCACAGACACCCCACTGATATCTTCTCCATCTGCCAACAGAGGAGGTTACTGGATACTCAGTTTCACATATATGCTGCAGAGAGACATGGAGGGAATCTCTCTACCTGTGTGGCAATCAGTATAGGAGCTAACCCATCTTACATAGGAATGTAGGTCCTGGATCATGGCTTTTTCCTAAGTAGTTGTGTAATATTAGCAAAGTAATTACCTCTCTAAGTCTGTTTCCCATCTGTGAAATGGGAATCAATGTGACCTATCCCAGAGAAGCATATTGCAGACAAAGGGGATATATGATATTAGCAATTGTCAAATCCTCTCTGCTCTCTTTTAATTCCTAAACAATGCTGTAATAATCCCTTGCTCCCTAGAGAATTCAAATAAGCTTAGTAACATTATTTGCAAGGTTTCCTACTAGGACACAACTTTGAACTGGGTGTCTGGGGGAAATACAAAGGAATGGTCAGGGCAAGGGCTTATCCTCCACTCACAATGAAGAGAAATGACTCCCTAGAAGCAAGTAAGCTTCCTAATAGCTAGAACAATCCCAAAGGACAAGTACATGTACTGAGCACTTACTGGCACTGGGCACTGGTCATACATGTTAACCCCTTCAATGCTCACAGAAGTCCCATGCGGCAAGCATTATTACTGCCCACAGGAGCACACTGAACCCTGGCCTTGCACTCTAGTTCCCATGGTCCTGAATAGAACCAGGTGTGACTAATTAGGGGAACTTTCTCTGGAAAACATAGGGGTCAAGAGACCTGAAAGGGGGAAAATATGCATCATTCATAAGTGAGGCTTCTAGCATTTTAAGAGGAACCATAAGGAAATGGTAACAGTTGCTAGGGAAACTCTGAAAGGAAACAATGGGGGCTTGTGCTGTGATGTTTTAAGCAATCCTGGGTTCAAACTGCTTATCCAGACAAGAGGCCTAGTCCCTTCAGGAAAGTGATCTTGTTTCAAAGTCAGTTAAATAACTATAATAGGCATATACTTGTGACTTTAAAATATTTATTTTTTATTTTTATTTATGTGTATGTGTGAGTATACCCATGCACGTGGGTGCCTGTAGCTGTCAGAAGAGGGCATCAGATCCCCTGGCTCTACAATTACAGGCGATTGTGAGTCATCTGACATGGGTGCTGGGAACTGAATTCAGGTCCCCTGCTAGAGCAGGAAGTGCTCTTAACTGCTGAGTCATCGCTCCAGCCCTTACTTGGGACTTTAAAAGCTAATTCAAAATAACTACTTTTGGTCTGATATGAATATTCAACTCAAGTGGGAAGGTGATTACAACCCAAAGTCCTCTCATTAGAAAGACTCCAGCACAGGAGAATCACCCAACATACTTTTCATGCGTATGCTGTGTGCATCTCTCTTCTTAGTGTCTGTCCTATGAAAGCAACACATTATAAACATGTGCCCAAAGAAGCTACATGCCACACCAACTGCACATGCTCAGCCCTTAACAAGAACAGGAAAGCCATCCTAGGTGAGCATCCAGAGCCTATGGTAGGCTGGGGGCTGGCCATAACAGATGATCTAAGCAGAGATACCAAATGCAACCCAGGCAGGGGCCAAACTTGTGCAGACAACTAGGCTGTCAGCAAGCCAAAGACAGGGTATCTGTCAGTGACAAGAATCAAGAGCAAGTGTAGTAAAGACAAGACCAAAGAGGAAGGAAGTCAAAGGGGCTTCCCAGCCAAGTCTAACTGCTTCTTGACCCAGTACTGGACCTCAGCAGAGTCAGTCCTTGGGTTGGAATAGTTGGAACTTCCAAAGGTTGAAACAACAGAGAATGGTAGTAAGGGAGACCTGGACTTTAATGAAAATCGAAGTAGATTCCTAGCCAAAGTGGAACACAGCACTATGAAGGCTATAACTCAGAACTCACCTCACTCCCTATCTGTCCTACAGTAAGAAAGAGAACATCCTTTCTCTAATTCTGGCAGAATGTGGACAGCACCCACTTAATGCAAAACAGGACTTACACCAAGCAAATAAGGAAAGGTGTTTGACACACAATGCAGCAAACTGCCATTCCGATGACCACAACCCGAAGCAGCCAGAACTTAGAGCTATAAACCCAAAGCAAGCTGAGACCAGACAACATCCTGCAGCATGGCCCAACTATTTCCCCAGGAATAGGAAGTTAAGTCAAGGTTCAGTTAGGTAGTCATAGAAAATATTTGTAGCTTCTAAAGAAAGTTACACGAATTGTACTCAAAGGATTTTTCTTTTCCATTTTGTTCCTGGTACATTCATTCCTCTACTTATTCTTGTGTTTACTGTTCTCACAGTGACTGATTATCTCATTTGTCTTGTTATTTTTCCCCAGAGTCATTTTGCCTTTATTCTCTGGCATCACATTAAATGATGGCAACAAGTAGCTCCCAACCCTTGCTGACATCAGAGCTCCTCACAAATGTCAGTGTCAGCCCCCGACTGCTGCTCCAATTCAGTTGGCCGGGTGGCACTTGGAGGAAGAATGTGGGCACTATAGTATGCTAAGAGTCCCAAGATGATTCCAGTGTACATTGAGGGATGCAAACCAGTTTTCTGATTCAGAATTCCAAGTACCTTACAGAAGTCGCTAGAATATAGACAATGCCCCGAGAAGAAATTAGCAGCCTAAAACTTTTGCTGTAAATTCAGATTATCATTTATATTTTTCCAAATATCAGTCATTTTTGTACCTCTGTACATCTAGAAATCTCCTACATTATGATTTATTTGGTATTGTTTTAAATTGACTCCATTTTATAGTTAAATTTATTTTGCAAAAGAAACCAATAGATTGGGGATAAAGAGATGATGACATAAAAAGGCTGAAAGAGGGCCAGTAAGATGGCTTAGTAATGCATGCCTTACAAGCATGAAGACCCAAGTATGATCCCCAGAACCCATATAAAAACTCCAAACAAGGTGGTACACATGTGTAATCCCAGCACTGGAGAAGCAGATGGGTGGATTACTGGGGCTCACTGTCCACCCAACCTAGCCTACTTGGAGAGCTGTAGGCTGAATGTGAGACCTTGTCTTAAGAAAACAAGGTGGTAGGGCTGGAGAGATGGCTCAGAAGTTAACAACACTGGCTGTTCTTGCAGAAGACATGGGTTCGGAATCCCAGCACCTACATGGCAGCTAACAACTGTCCATAACTCCAGTTCCAGGGGATCTGACAGTCTCTTCTGTCCTCCATGGGCATTGCATGACATGGTGTACTTACTTACCTACATGCAGGCAATGCATGCATACACACAAAATAAAATAAAATAACAAAATAAAATATTTTTTAAAAAGAAAACAAGGTGGATGGCTCCGAGGAACAGCACCAGAGGTTGACCTCTGACCTCTATATGCATGCACACACATGTGCACATATACAAATACACACACTCTCAGATAAGGCAAGAAAAGGTGTGGCTCTGAAAAGAAAAAGGCACTTAGAGTTAGATGACAGGAAACAGAGGGCGAGAAGGACACAATGACCCAGCACAGGAATGAGAAAGGACAGAAACCTGGGACAGACTGCAGAATAATAATGAGCACCAGGAAATGGGGTACAGGTAGCATAAGGGTGTACTAGGACAGAAAGGGCAGGAGAGAGAGACTGAGGCAACAGAGAGGCTGGAGGAGCTGACATTTGAAACCAGAGGTTAAGGTCAAACAGGAGTAAGGGTACAAAGGAGGCCAGAGGTGGGATTGAGAAGAGAGCTAAGGCCCAGGTCTGGCTAAGAGGGCCCACATGGATAAGGTGAAGGCAGGAGTAGATATGCAGCAGGAGTAGACACTGGACAGAACAGACCATCCTTCGGACTGTACCAAGCAGTGATGAGCAAGAGAAGCTCAAGCAACATCTGTCAATCACCAAAAATCATCTCATGAACTAGCAGTGGTAGATGTTTCCCATGTGCTGGGAAACCCCCAAGGACAGTAAACCCTCACCCTAGGTTCCTGTGACTACACCGAAACTCAGTAACTAAAGGCAGCATCATGTTTCTTAGTTGCATGAGCTTTTGTCCTTTGATGAACAGTCTGCAATCATGGCAACCATCTCCTTAGCCAACATGTATAAGTATAGCCTATAGGCAGTAGAGTTGATAAACATCCAGTAACACACAGAGTAAAAACTTCATCTGTTATTAATAAAAAATAAATCATCAAAATGCAATGTCTGAGCAAGCTGACAGTTCGTTATCACATAAATCCTCGTGTATAGCTCAGTGGAGCCCTGGAAAACAACAGTTTTTTTCTTATTAAGTCTACCATTAGCTGAACACTGATGGAGGACATAAAATTTTGTTTGCAGTCAGCAAGCACACGCTATTATTTTTCTATAAAGTTTATTTCTGCTTCTTGGTGTGTTCTAATGTTTCCTCCCTTTTTCTAAGTGTGTCAAATCACAGATTCATCTCTCCTCCAGTCACAACCAGGCGGATGACTCAGGCCAGCACACAACTCGTCGATTATTTCAATTTACTGGGCTAAACTCATCATTTCCCACCTCCTCTCTTCTCTTACTCCCTCCTCACTTTCCTGGGGCCTGTGACTTTCAAGATGATGTGAGGCATGGCAATGGCAAGCAAAATGATTAAATCCTAAAACAGGTGAAGGGAGCTAAATTCAGTTGCCCTGGAGATCTAAGCGGTTTGTTCACTGCTCTGGAAGGCAGGTTTATCATTAATTAATTAATTCATTCATTCATTCATTCATTCAACTGATATTTACTGAGCATTTCCCATGCTAACTCAATCTGCAAAACATGCCACTTTCTATGCAGTTCTGGCTAACATAACTACTATAGCTGCTACACACAAAAACCTGTGTGAACACAGATGCAGGTATGAACATGGGACATTTAAAAGACTGTAATATTACTAGATCTGTGTGACATAATCAATGCCAAACCCACAAATCAGATGCCCTACAAGGCCTGGAGCTCCTAATATAGAGCCTCACATTAAGGAAACCCTTGCAGACACTGATTAGAGGAATGATGATAAGTCTGCACATTACAGTCAAACATGCATGCAAGAACACACAATTCTGGAAGCTGATTTTGCTATCTGGGGAGCTATCAATCCACAAATTCATTATGTGGGATGCTTTTACATGGTCTAACATTTCCTGCAAATTCTATGTTGCAGGTGTTGTTAATATCCATTTTTCAGATCAATGAGCCAAGAACAAGTCATTTATTGAAGGGTACTTACAAAGTAATGGAAACAGTATTTGAAACAAAGTTTGTAGTTTCAGTGGATTAAAGCACTTTATAAAATTTGAAAATATATTATTATAGCTTTTATTTTGAAATCTATATTTTCTTCTTAAAATTAGTATCACATGCTCATCTGAACATGGCCTCAGTTCACATAAATATAAATTGTCACAAAGCCTCCAACAGTTCTTCATTAGACTTTTCTAAGCTCTGGGTTGTTGCATACCACCTGTAGGAAAGTAGGAACTAGCTATCTTTATTGATGAAACCTAACATTTTTCAATACATATTTTTATTGAATTTTTGTGCAATTCATACAATACATCTTAATCATATTTAGACCCTCTCCCCTATCTGCACCCCCTCCATGGCCCTCCTATGGGGAGGTGTTTCATTCCTTAAGTGTTTTGTTCATGTCAGGCACTGGGATAAGTATTTCACTTCTAGCCTCTCACTTAACCCCTGGAGCAAACCCCTAAATAGGTGTTGCTGCCATCCTCATCTCTTTTTACAAATGAAGGAAAGGAGGCACAGAAAGATTTGGGGATAATAATTTGCCTGCAATCACACAGAAAGGAGGTGATTTTCTTCCCTTTCCCCGGGCTTTGTTCCCTACCAGGGCAAAGTTCTGGCTCTCTTTTCAATATCTTCATCTCATTTCAAGTCTGGGTTCCTATGAGTCTGTTTCTCAATGTTAGTGAAAGGCTGCTTTCCACATATGCTGGCTTGGTTTTCCTCCATCTTTGATTTCTTCCCCGATAATGCTCTGGTACATCTGCTCTGGGAAGCTCTCTGCTTCCATCTGGTATTGACCTCCTGGCATTGCTAAGACTATCCCTGATGGAGAGAAACACAACTTGGGGAGGGTAGCAGAGCTTTCCCAAGACCATCTTTTTTCACCAGGGGTTTTGTCTGTCTTGCCAAAACTTCTTAAAGAAACCAAAGCTCTCAAACGTAACACTCAACATTTTAAAAATCAATTACTATACTAAGTTCATACACTTTTCCTTACCACAGAAGGTCTGGGACTTGTGTGATACTACCACATTTTTATTGCATTCATAAATGAGGATGAAATGTAAAAATGTCAGAGTAACTGAAGAAGTAAAGCTGGCCCTATTTCCTTTTCACTAACCACAAATTCTGCCAGGGTTCTGTCTAGAGAAAGTCCACAAAAGGAGCTGTCCCCAGAACAGGTGCTGTAGTCCCAAGATGCTGAGAAGCAGGCTGGGAGGAACTTGCAATTTACTGAACACCTAGTATGCACACTAGCTATGATGTTGTGTTTTACATACAGGAATGAAATAATAACAACTATAACAGATAAATCCCACCATGCCCATTTCACAGAGGGGGAAACAAGCTCAAGATGATCACACAAATCTGCCTGAGGTCACAGAGCCTGTCACTGAGATTGGAGTCTGCATCATGTGTCCCAGCTTCCTGCTGCAGGGACCAGTCTCCTTCCTGTACTACTTCTCAGATGCTCTATAGATTGCCCAGCAAGACAGCTTAACTTGTCTGAGAATGATACTAAGCCTGATTAAAAAAAAAAAAATCCAGCAAAAACTGGGATCCTGTTATACAGCTGCTCCCCAAATGGTTCTGTGCTCCCCATTCCCAGTTGGGTCACACATGTCCCCAGAAAAACAGCCTTTCTTTACTTTCTGAGGGTTTGCTGCTTGCTGCTGCTTCATACCTTCTTTTTTCCCCCACTTCCTTTTCTGCTGTGTCTTTCTCTGTGTTTCTATGTCTCACTCTTATATGCATGTACATACACACACACAGACACACACACACACACACACACACACACACACACACACACACACACACACAACCAGATACGCACTCAGGATACCTCGATCCAGCAGCCGGAGCAAGCGGAGATACCAGAGATACCACTGGTCCCAGAAGCGGTCAGTCATCCCACCCTGAACTCATCCTTCACAGCTAGTCTCCTGGGCAGAGCCTCATTCCACCACCACCGACTCAAGGAGGCCAGAATCGCTGATGGGTTCACACGCAGCCTGCTCTAAGCAAATGCCTGCCTACAAAGACAGCCACCAGTCCTCCCACACAAAGGCTGACTGTGCCGGGAGCCCGTTTCACAGCAACAAAGGAACAAGTGCAGAACAACGCCGTGTGCAGACTGAGTCTGCATGGACCCAAGGGGAGTTTGGAGATGTAGGGGAAGGAATCAGGAAGGGCTCTTGCAAACAGGCAAGGTTTGAGGTGGCCTTGGGAATGAAAATTCATAGTCAAGGATGTTTAAAATTTCATTCTAGTATCTCCTACCATACTGGCTTCCTGTGCCTCCTACACAGAGGCTAGTAGCCCTCCCAATAGGACAATGAACGAGAAGCCAGATGCTTAGCCATCCTGGACTCTGGGAAGTCCAAGAAGTCCAGGATCCTGACTGCCTCACTGTGGGACCTCAGGTATTTCTCATCCAAGACAGCTAGATTTGCATGACCAACAATGAGTTTTCATTCAGATCCTTTCTTCCTAGTTCCCCTCACAGGTTCTATTAAAAAAGTGAGTATGGGCTCTGAGGTCCCACACTCATGGGTTCAAATCGTAGTCACCACTTACCACTTCCTGGCTTTGTGCTAGCTACTCAGTCCTTCTGCCTCACTTTCTTCCTCTGTGAACTGGAGTGACCAACATTTGCTTTAGTGAGGTACTATGAGGTTCAAAGCAAAAGAGGAATACCAAGTTCCTGGCATCATACCCAGTATGCTGTGGTAGATAGAAGGGTCTCCCTGCCCTTTGCCTCTCTCCTATCATGCTAGCTAGAACCTGAGTTCCTTACACTTCTTTCCCTAGGCTCTTTGTCCCATGCCCCTGCTCCAAAACCTCCTGCCAGAGCTTTTCCTCTCCATTCCCCCTTCTCAGGGCCAAATCCTCCTAAATTTTCCAGTGTCTTATTCAAATGCCAAAGAATCTGAACAGCCTTCCCTGATCTCCTTTTGTATGTCATTTCCACTCCACCTTCTCCTTCGTATATGATCGTTCTCCCTTACAGGACCATAAACAATATGGAGGTAGGATCTGCTTCTTAATTATCTTTGTGTCCCCCCAAAGTGCCTAATACAGTGTCTTACCTCACAAGCCTTCAAATGGCTGCTGACTGAATGAATAAACAAGCACAGGATTCCAGGTAACTCACATCATTTCATCTGGACAGTAGGTGAAAGGTAGACTATAAGGTCTCAGCCTCTGCACACTATTTAAGGATTGCAAAAAGTGTAAAATGGGGGCAGGGTGCCTTATCCTTTCCCCCCTCAGAACTGCTTAGTCAAATGGGCTGGCCATACACAGTAAGACTGTTCCCCTAGTGAGATGGAGTTCTGTTCACAGAAATAAAAGCAGAGGGGACTGCAGGTTTAGGACAACTTTATTCAACAGCTCTGTGCACATTCCTCACAGCTTTTGTTCAACCTGGGTTATGCTGGCAATGATTCTCATGTCCCAGAAGACATGCTGGTCATCTAGCCTCCTGGTCTCCATGAAATAGTTGGAGCAAACAGACTACCCTCAGAATCTACCATTTCTGGGACTCCAAGATGAGATAGACTGCAAGTTTCTGAAGGACTCAAACTAGGCAGAATGCACATCCAGGAAGCAGGAGTTGTGGGAGAGGGGGAGAGGAAAGTGGGCAGAGCCATAGTCTCCACCCACTGGCCTGTCCAGCACTCATTGCCTCAGCAGTTCTTCTTAAAGGGCAGCTGTAGGACACAGCAGTCACCACCACCCAAGAAGCTACCTCTCAGGCTCTGTTAGTGTTATTTTGTTGCTACCTTAAATGGACAAGAATCTAGTGAGTGGTTAACACAAGAATGCAAAGCCCCCTCCTCTCTCCAGAGAGAAGTGACCCACAGTCCTCCCCTTTTGTGAATCACAAGAATCTATTACTCATATATAGCCAGTACTTTTAGTTCACAAAGTACTTTCACATCCATCATCTCCTTTAGGCCTCTTAACAGCCCTGCAAGTTCTGTTGGACAGAAATTACCTTCCCCTATCTACAGAAGACCAAATTCATGTTCCAAGGAGTTGAAAAACTTATATAAGGTCAAATGATATGTAGGTATGATCTGCCTCCTCCCTGAAAAGGTCTGTCTCTGGGGCTCATTTCCCTAGAGGAACATGGCATCTTTCCCAGAGAGATGGAAATCTTCACAGTGGGGTTCTGCTAACAGCAGTGCTTATGAAGCAGGGAGTACTAGCATGCCACAGGCACAGGATGCATATTTACTGACAGCCTTTGATCTTTTGCCTTGGTCCCTGGCTTATGGTTGCCAAGAGAATGCATCTCCAAACAAGAATGCCAAAGTCACTTTTCCTAAAGCCACTCACAGGAAATTTGAAATGTGAAGCTCCTACCACAGCAGAAGACACATGAAGATAGCTATGGGAAGACCATTACCTGGGAAGCAGACAGGCAGTCCTCGGGTCTTTATTACACACATTGTATGAACTGCAGTGCACCATCAGTGTCCTGGTGCTGACGATGCTAGTCCATGATGCTCCATCCTGGGCCCTGAGAAAAAAGCTAACTGTTCCCTCCCTTGCTTAGCCTCATTCTCCACAGGAAAGAAAGTAAAAACTGATAAAGAACAACATGGGTGCAAATACTTCTCCCACACAAAGTGAACCCTAGAACATAAGCATTACCTATTGGGTCAGGCCCAGGAGGAACCCATTCAGCATGAAATTTTACTCATAATTGGCTTCAATCCATCCAGCTGGGCTCCCCAGCCCACCACCACTCATTTCTACTATTCCCACAGAGCCTCATAAGCCTTTCTTTAAATGTAGCCCCTCCAGAAACTGAATAAAATGTTCCAAGAGAATGTTAAATTGACATTCAGCTATGGTGCAATTAGAAAGGATAGTATATTGGCCAGGACAGAGCCTTACTAGTAGGTTTTTGTCGTTATTTTGTCTTAATGATTCCAGGGCTCCTTCTTTCATCATGATCAAAGCAAGCACAGCCACTCCTGTTGGCATGGTTCCTTCAGCCCACTCTGCTGGCTGCAGAGACAAGTTCTCCAGAGAAGGGCAGTGTCTCCAGGTCAGCAGCATGCATCCACTACAGAGGACTGATACGTGGCTTGATGCTCTGTGATTACTTGGTGTCATAACTGCAATGTGTTCCTTTCTCTTCGATATTCCTTCTTCCTTTCTTGGCACTGTTCTTTCTCTCTCTTCTTATCCACCCCAACAGGCAAACACTGTGTTCCCAATCAGATAAAGCCAGCATAAGTGGATGGAGCAGAAGGCAAGCAGCACTGAGGGAAGAGAGAACCAATCATGTCCCAAATCTTTCCCACTCACCTCCTAGGACAACTGGGACCACTGCTCCCTCAGCAGCACTGTCCGCTCCTAGACATCTATAGCTAACTGACAAATGGAGAGTACACAAGAGGTGGCACAGTTGCTGGTATCTGTGAACTAGAATGAAGACTATCTCTAGACACAGTGTTCTCCTCCCACCCCACTCTGGGAAGTAGGCTCCGCCAGGCTGCCATTTTGCCCTGCAAGCTGCACTTCAGTTGCAACTTGAACCAAACACTCTAGCAGACACCATCCTCATCCACCTCCCACAGTACTTATGTCCCCTCAACAATAAGCACACAAGTGGTAAAGGGAAGCCAACAGAAACACATTCTCAGAAACACCATCCTGAGGATGGGATGGACACTTGCCAGTTTCTCCTGTAGGAGCCGAGTATCCTCGGGTGAACAGGCTCCTTAGGTCCACACCTGAGGACAGTATCTGAAACAAGTATCACCTAGACACTGAAATTCAAGTCCCAGCTAACCTCACACATTCTCTAGCTATCCGAGTTCTCAAAATTTAATGGGCAGCTGAATCACCTTAGAGGGGTTGGCAATCCATGCAGATAATGAGGCCTGACTCTCCAGAAGCCCTCATTTTTAACTAGCACCCTCAGGTGATTCTGAGATGGTGTCCTGTCTGCTTCTGTCACTGTCTCTCCTACCCTCAGCACTGACATCCTTTAACTATTTTGGTTGAATTCTGCACAGTATCCTGCCTGCCTACACACTGTAGGAGTTCAGGAGGGAGGGACTCTGAGTAACCTCTCCTGGAAGGCTCACCTAGAAAGCAAAGGGAAGCCTAGCAGGGGGACACAGGAAGGGCTTGAGACTGTATACCCTAGAGACAAAAAGCTTTCCAGAGGCTCCAGAAAGCATCCCTTCTGCTGCAGGTCCACTCTATACCTGTACAATGGCTGTGAATGTCACCTCAAATATCAGACAAGGCAGCAGGGGGAAAGACAAGAACTAATTAGCCTGCATTGTCCCAGCTTTTGTGTAACTCTCATGTTGCTCACCGCAGACCTCTCCCTTCACAAAACATCTCTCCGCAGTGGGCTCTAAAATACACTGTCATCAGGGGAAACTTAACTCCAACCCTTTTATACAGTGTATTTCCAGATCTCCCAGCAGCCACTAGAAGCCTCATGCTACACTGGATCTCCAACTATAAGACACCCCAAGACCACCACCCAATAGCTAGAGCTTGTTTCTCAGCCTTAAAAAGCTCACCCATCCTGGGCCCCATTCTTTCTTGACTAAGTCCCATGAAAATTAATACAATCTCATCCTCTCTAAGATACTCATAATGACAGCTTAATACTGAGCCCTTAGGAAATATTTCCATTTTGGAAAAAAGGTAAAGCCTTAGGTCAGCAGACCTCTAAGCCTCACAGAGGTGAGGGGGAGGGGTGAAGAAACAGGATCAACAGTCCCCACAGGATTGTGTCTGCCAGACCATCCTGATGGCAACAATTCACAGGAGTTGGGGTCCCCACACTCCCTAACACACTCTCCTACTATTTCCTTCTAACCAGAACACGACCACCAGGTGCTTTCCTTTCCTAAAGCACCTAAATTTTAAAAGGAAGCTAGGAAACAGTGAGACCAACTCTGAACCCAGGTAGGGAGCCTAGGTAATCCAGAGCTCACAGCCAATAACATGCCTCTCCATCTCATCCCACTGACAGCAGTGTCTTCACTCCCACAGGAACTGCTGAAAGTGCTGGGATTCCACCACCTAAGGGCACCTCAAGCCAAAGGCTGCCGACCCCTCAGGAGGTTTGGTTTCTCTTAAATGTTCCTTTCATCTCTCTACGCCATATGCTCACTATCAGAGAATCAAGAAATTGAGGTTGCCAGTCAGTACAACCAAAACCCAGCCCACATGGGGCCCCAAGAGCCTCTTTCCTCCTCCTCTCACCTTACCCTTTCCTTCTCTGTCTCCTCCAACTGTAAAGAAATGCTCCATTTCAATTCGCAAATCTAGAGCCAACATTTAAAAAGATATTTATTCTGTTTATTTTATGTGTCTGAGTGTATTTCCTGCATATATGTAGGTGCTCCTGTCATTCAATGCACACAGAAGTCAGAAGAGCAAGACAGATACACTGGAACTGGAGTTATGGATGGTTGTTAGCTGCCATGAGGGTACAGGAACCAGGTCTGTTGTAAGAGCAGCCAGTGCTCTTAACTGCTGAGCCATTTTTTAATATTCTCTTGGAGATTTTCTCCTTTTTTGAAAAATGCATAATTTTTGTGTGAGATAACTATTAAATCAGAATATTTGATTGATTGATGTCCTAGTAGTCACATACATGCACCATCTAAGGTAACAAGACAGATACACAGTAGCCAATTTGAATTACTAGTTCATTGGTTCTTACTTTCTTTTCATTAAATTTAAAGTATTTATTTAGTGTGTGTGTGTGTGTGTGTGTGTGTGTGTGTGCGCATAATGTGGAAGTCAGAGGCCAACTTTTGGAAGTCAGTTTTCTTTTTCTGCACATGTGTCCCAGGGATCAAATTCAGGTCATCAGTCTTGGTGGCTTTTACTCAATAAGCCATCTCACCAGCCCCTGGTTCTTCTATTTAAAAACAAAAGAATCAGCCAGGAATGGTGGTTCACACCTATAATCCCAGGACGGGGGAGGCTGGATCACAAGTTTAAAGTCAGCGGGGACTACAGAATGAGAATCTGTCTCAAAAAACACACACATACACATAAACACACCACAACACACACACACACACACACACACACACACACACAATCAGTTGCAATGACCGCCTTTCAGCAAATGAATTCTGCTTATGTTTTTAAAAAGTGATCAAATCACGTCAGGTGTGGTGGTGTATGTCTTTAATCCTAGCCCTTGGGAGACAGAGACAGATGGATCTCTGTGAAATCAAGGTCAGCCTTGTCCATATAGTGACTTTCAGAGGGCTGGGACTAGGGAGACCCTGTCAAAAAAATGATAATACTTTTAATTACTGTGTGCCATGCCTATACTAATTTGGTCAGAGGGACATAAAGGACAGTTTTTGCTCCTTGCCCTCCTAAGTCGACTAGTTTCAGGGGACTATGAGCATTTCCCAAACTGTTCTGTAATTATGGTGGGACACCTGTCCTCTTGATCAAGGAGGCTGAGGAGACCCCACGAGAGGGATAGGAACCAGGGTCCAGTCTACAAAGAGGAGGGTCAACACAGAGGAATCATATCCTCCATGCTTCCAAGTAGATGGACCTGGTAAAAGAAAAGAGCCAGGGGCTCCTCCCAAGCCCATGTGACCCCTGAGGAACAGATCCTTAAACAACCTGAAGTGTAAATATAAATTGATTTATTTGGGCCAACTGTATGGACTTAAACACCCAAAAGGAAAGTATAACCAAAGATTAAAGGGGCCAACATAATTTTTTCAGAGTTGATATACTTAGCTAAAGGCTACATAAAAAGAAACAATGCCGGATAGGAGATACCTTCTTTTGAATTTTTGGCTAGGGTGTCCCAAGGGACTTCCAGATAATAACCAAGCCTAGAATTGGTTAAATGAACAGCAGATCCCAATCTTATCTAAAGGAATATTGACAACTGATTCTTGCTAGATGAGGAATGGATGACCCTCCTAAAACAAAGACCTCTAGATAGGCTGACTAGATTCACCAGCTGGGGGTGCCAACAACACAGTGGACAGTAGCAGGGATAACAGAGTATAAGGGCTCTAGTTGGGGGAGGGAGGCTATGGGAGGGTGCCATCTGGGAAGTGGGTGTA
>NW_008346548.1:11430680-11431142 GCF_000622305.1 Nannospalax galili | reverse complement strand
TGAGTTGAAGGCCAGCCTGGTCTACATAGTGAGTTCCAGGACAGCTGAGGCTACAAGGAGACCCTGTCTCAAAAAAGACAAAAAAAGGAGTTTTTCTGTATGAAACAGTATATTTTAAAATGAAATGGAGATCTCTTTTAAAGGTTAAAAACTCATTCAATTTTATGTCTTACAGGGCTTATACTGAGTTCAGTATTGTATAACTGTTATTGATTCAACAGCAAACCTAGAAATTTTATAGCTACTTTTGAAGGAGCTCTGTCTTTGCTCTGGAAACTGTTATTGGGTATCTTAAAGCTATAATAATATGCTTCTTCTAAAAAAAATAAAAAATAATATTAAAAAACTAGGAAACAGCATATCTTGAAATGGAGATCATCTTTAAAGGCTAAAAACTCATTCAATTTTATATCTTACAGGGTTTATACTGAATTCAATATTGTATAACTGTATTAATTCAAC
>NW_008346548.1:11416226-11430215 GCF_000622305.1 Nannospalax galili | reverse complement strand
TTTATGTCTTAAAGGCTTTATACTGAGTACAATGTTGTATAACTGTATTAATTCAACTGTAAACCTAAAAATTTATAGCCAATCTTGAAACAGGTGCATCTTAGCTCTGGAAATTGTTATTGAATATGTCAATGCTGTTGTCATGAAATGCTTCTTCTAATTATGTGGTTATTAAATAAATAATTTAAAAAAATAACAAAAGAACCAAAAAAGTAATTAATTCTCAGATATTCCATATATCTCTTTACAATCTTGTTTATAACATTAATTTTTAAATCTTCTAAATATAGACAAAGGGGCTGGGCTTTGGAATCAGACCAACTAGGTTCAAATCCCAAATCATTTTTTACCTAAGTAACAGGGGGGATATCATTTAATTTCTCCAAATCTCAGTTCCTTTATCTTTTCTATGAAATAAGGCTAATAACCTTCATATGAAAAAAGACAAAATGGCATACATAAAATCCAAAGCAGCACACCACACAAAATGCAGCAGGTGTTTAATGAAGGCTGGTGCATTCTCTTCCCTTGCAAAACAGGTTTAAATCGCTGGAATTTCCCAACTCAGTGGAATTATCTGTATAAATAAATTGAACCAATTAAAAAATAGTGTTGGTCTTGCCACTTGGAATGGCCAAGTGACCCTCACACAGTTCCATCATCACTCATGTCTCCCAGGCAAGTCTCTATGTGCACTTCAAGGTGCAGGTCCTCGGAACCTATGTTTCCTGCAATTCCAAGGATACTTCTTAAGGAAAAAGAAGAGGGAAGAATACCCAACTGACCAACTCAGCTGGCTTCTTTCTCCTGCCCTAATCAGAAAATTGGCAAGTTCTATCAGCACGTCAATTATGAAGACAAAATAACAGTCAAGAATACATAAAACTGTTCTTGGAGTCTAACTGCCGTGGTATGAGGCATATAACCCACCAAAGCTGGACAGGACTGCCACCCCCACTCAGCAACAACTACCAGCCTGAGAATAAGGCCACTCTGAAGGCTCCAGCCACCCTTTTTCCCCAGTAGGCCCTAAGGAACCTTCATGCATCACAGCTGCCTGGGCACCCTGGATAATCATGATAAGTGATAAAGTGCCTAAGTCTCTAAGGTTTGGGGGAGTTTTATAGTGTAATAAATAGGTAAGTGAAACCGAGCAACCAGTGCATGAAGAGCAGGTAAAGCTGCAGATGAGGTGAGATCATGGAGGAAACACTGAAAAAGACTGCCTCATTTCATCTGGAAGACAAAGAGCATGGCTAGTCTGTTTATCTACCTGTCTACTGATCTTAGAATTAGAATCCTAAAGACAGGGTTGTCACAGAGGGTGTCTAATTAACATGCTTGCTTGAATTTTAAAAAGCAGATGTTTCTGACAGGAAGTGACTATTCTGATTTGGCTGCTTGCTATCATGAGACTTGCCTTTTCCAATTCATGTAAATCTGTAGCACCAAGATTCTGAAGAAAATAGATTTAAAGCCTATATACAATATTCCAACAGGCTAGAAAATACATTATTTGAATAATTTAAGCTTCTGATTTAAAAAAGTCAAATGTATGAAGAATATACAGTTTTCAATCATCGTTGAGGATGTACAGAGCACAAATGCCCAAAGCCCACTGAGCAGTGTATCCTATACCCACAAGATGCAATACTATGCAGCTTCTGAACAAGAATTAGGAAGCCTTCTGTGAAGTGGCATGCAAAGATCTTCAAGATGAATCATTGAAGGGCTGGGCCTGGCACTTAGTGGTAGGGTACTTGCCTAGCATGTGTGAGGCCCTGGGTTCAATCTCCAGTACTGCCAGCTCCCCCCTCCATAAATATCATTGAGTTAAAAATACAAAGTGTAGAGCAGGCTGAGTACACTTTAGCCAAAATGCTGGTACCAGAAGTGTCTCTAGTTTCCGTTTTTAGATTTTTCAACATTTTCATACAGTTTAATGGGTAACCATTCCTAACCCCAAATCCAAAACTGTTGGGACATCAATTCTGACTTCAGGTTTTGGATTAGGGGTGTTTAACCTATGGTTTATATTCACCTGCTTTTGATAAGAAATAGGTAATATACAGACTTAGATTTGCTTATATTTGCAAAAAGAAATACTATAAATATTCACAATAAACTAATACTAACAATTACCTATGGGGAAAGTGCCTTGGTAGACAAAGGGGTTATATAAAGATATTTATAGTGTATTGATTCTTAACATTGTAAATGCATTATGTTTGCATGTATTTTAAGTTCTCACTGAACAAAAAGTACAGTAAAGTTACAAAAATATGAATGATGCTAAAATATTACCTAAGGTACAAATGTTTACCACATTTTCAGCAATATACATGTATAATACAAATAATTAATATTTTTAATTTACAAAGAACTCCTAAAAATTAAGGAAAAGTTAGCAACCTGGTATAAAAATAAGTAAAAAATATAAACAGACAAGGAAATACAAATAACTGTAGAAAACAAAAGATGCTGAACTTCACTAAAAATTAGAGAAATGCAAATTAAAAGTAATAGCCACATGCCACATTTTACTCACCAGATTGGAATAAAAACCAGCCTAGTTGGATAGTAAATTGATGTAACATGCTTAGATGCCGATTTGGCAGTGCATATCAACACGTCTACCATGCCTAGCCTTCAACCCAGCAGTTCTAAGACTGTTACCTACTGAAGTATCAGATTCCACACACATTGCACCATATTCAGTTATAGTAAAGAAATGGAAGTGTAGCCTAAATTATCAACAATAAATAACAAGTAAAGTATCAGGACTGGAGAAATGGCTCAGCAGTTAAAAGCACCAGCTGCTCTTGCAGAGGACCCAGGGTCAGTTCCCAGCACCTATATAGAGGCTAACAACCATCTATAACTCCAGTTCCAGGAGCGCCCTCATCTGACCTCCACAGGCATTGCATGACACAGGTGCACTTACAAACATACATGCAAATATACCCATACACATAAAATAAAAATATAATGTTTTTTTAAAGATAAACTACAATAGTCTGTATTATATTTAAAAACCATTAACAAGGACAAGCAGTTTGGTGTGTAGTGATATGTCATTGTTATGTGAGAGAATACAATTTTCAAAATAAATGAAAATAATTAATCTACATACTGTATATGAGTATATATTCCAATGTGCATCAAAAAAGAGTTCTGACAAAAAATACATCAAACTAGCAACAGTAGTTATCCCTAAGGACTGGGGAACAACACTTAGAGAATTGTGTTTTATAAACTTTTATGTTCTAACTTTTTAACATAACCATTTGTTACTTGCATGATTTTCACAGCATTCCAGGCTGACTAAAATAGCAACTGAGATCTTTTCTCCCGCAGGGCCAGGCAGTAGTGTCCTTCTCCACTCCCTACTCACAGGATATGGAATGTGAAATGGTTTCTAGATAGTCCACAAGTCAGAACCACCAGCTTCCCAGGCTTATCCACCAAAGTAACTGTCAGATACCACCTCAGACAAGAATGCCTTTCACCCTCTGCTGTGCTCCACATCCCTCACTTACCACAAGAAAACAAATGAACTCTCTATGAACTTAGAGTTTCAGCAGGAACCTCAGCTCCTCTCAGAGGATTCATTTATCTGCCACTTAGCTATCTTAAGGGATTTTTGTTCAGTAATGACAACTGTGTCTCATCTCAAGTCCCAGTCTTAGCCAAGAGGAAGTGACTGCTAGAACTTTCTAACAATTCTGAAGCAACACAGAGGATGGATGGGGAAAGAGCCCCATGGCCCCTTAGTGGCATCTGCCAAAACCAAGGTTGTAAGAGTCATAACATATGGGCTATCAAATGGACCATCCCTGTCTTGTGTAGTGGACTCTGGCTCCTTCATATCCCTACTTAGCTAGTATATTCTGGGTATAGGGAGCTGCAAGTGGTGGGAAGCAATACAGGCTAAAGGAAGGTGATGACTGACCATGACTATGTCTCCCATGGTGCATCTATCAGCAGACAGTGTGAAGATATGAAGTCTAAGGAAAGGGAAGGGGTCTCTCAGTGGAGATGTGGCTCCAAATAGACTCAGATGGATAACTCTGAACATCTGGGTGCAATGCTGGCCTGAGGTAAGTCCTAAGCATGGGTTCCATCTGTCATGTTTACTGTTATTTATCCCAAGACTCAATAACTGCATCCATGTAAGAACATGTCTTTCACAGCTTTGAAATTTCCAAATACTCTGCTAATTGAGAATTCACTCATCTTCCCTATCTTTATAACCAAAAACAGAAAGAAAAAAATTCAAAGCCAGAAAAACAAAAATCCCAGAACTTCACGTGTTGTAACTAAAAACACTCAGTAAACAAAGCCAGTCCTTGAGCTCCCTTGGGAAGTAACTGTCTAAGAATGTTTCTTTTCTTTCAGCTGGTAAAAGAAAGAGACACAGACGTGCTAAGACTATGTGGAGTGCATCTTGAAAGCATTAATTTTTCCAAACACCAATGTGTAGCTCGTGTGCTTTTCCAGGGCATGTGGCAACGGGCAGTGAGCAGACTGCCGAAGACACCTCTATACAGAGTCTGCCTCTGGCAACCACAGGGGTTCCAAGAAAGTGGTCTTTGTGAGGCTGGGTGAAGAAGGATAGGAATTCAGAAGGTTTAGGGCCAAACCCTGGCTACCATGACTTGCCACAGGAAGGGGCTGCACTGAGCCTATGAGGGCCCCGAAGACTTGGGGTTGGACTGTCAGTGCTAAAGTGGGTAGAGAGAAAGCAGAACCAACACATCCATCCACCTTTTTCACACCCATTCACTCAGAGCAAAGTTGGCAATCAACTGAAGTATTCTTCCTCTCCATCCATTCCTTAAAACATAATTCCAACAATCACCCAGAGGGGCCAAGCCCTAGAAGTTGGCCAGTTCCTGAATAGTGGCCCTTAAACCATTTCCATTTCTTCTCCTCCCCATTCAGAGATAAGAACTATCCTTGTTCCATGTCTGCTATTAACTAAGGGGTGGAAGCAACATTTCCTGAAGTCTGTTCACAAAGGACAAGACACAACAAAACCATCCACAGAGACAAGGAAAGTCAGACTCAACAATAGTAACATGTCATAAGCTCTGTCAGCCTCAACTAGATATCCTCCAAGTTGACTGCTACCATCAAAACCCAGGCATATGCAACAGCAAGCTAGGATATCCATGGGAATCAGTTCTCTCTCTCTCTCTCTCTCTCTCTCTCTCTCTCTCTCTCTCTCTCCCTCTCTCTCCCCACACACACACACACACACACACACACACACACACACACGTTTTATCACTACCAAAATTCTTTTGGTGCCTATTTTCTGTAACATGAGGATCATAATAACACTCAAATAAGTTAATAAATATAATATCTGATACACAGCAGGTACTATATACATGTATATGATTATGATTATCAGCATTGTGATGATGTGACCAGTCTTTACTTTCCATGCTAAACTGTCTCCTCCCTTTGGACCACTGCATATGGTCTTCCTAAGGTTTGGGAGGTATTCCCATTCTGCCTTCATCTAACTCTCCAGGTCCACAGGAAACCTTCTCTGGTCCACTCATTTGGGCTATATCCTAGACTTCCACAGGACCCTATTACATTTAAGTTCTCTCCATGTCTGTGTCCCCAGTCAGCTCCTATTCACTGTCGTATCACTAGCACTTGATTGCAAAAGCACTGAATAAGTGAATGGATAGGTAGATGATGGAAGGATGGTGGATGGATGGATGGATAGATAGATGGAGAATGAAGGGCAGCTTTTACTTGCACAACAAGCATTTACTAAATAGGTACTTACTCTGAATCACATCCTGAACTATACCTGAAAACACAGGCAGAAACAGAACACCCCATCTGCTAATCATAAGCTTTCAGATACATGAACAGTCTGCCTTCTAGCAGTAACTCAAGATAAAGGGGGAATGAAATAGCACTGACAAAAGCAAGAGGTCAAACAGATAACAGTTTTCAGAGGATTGCAGTTTGTCTAGGGTGGATCTGTTTAACTTAAACTAAGCAGCAGAAACCTTGCTGTTTATCATCCCTTTGTGTGGCAATTAAATGTGTCTATATCCTTTTGGGGAAAAGAAAAGGTGATTTCTTCATTACACAGGTGATTTACCAAGTATCAGGACAACTCATTCAAGAGAAACAGTGGTCAAGTTCATTGGACTGTGCCGTCTGAGGACTGTCTTTGCCAATCTGTAAACCCTTGCAAATAGAAACATAGTGTTTGTATCTCTTTGCAGCACATCCCACTCCTGCCTGCCATCACACTAATTACTTCACACAGTGCCTTGCTAAGGGCCAAAGGGCATTTACAGAGTGCAAAAGGAGAACAGTTTAATTGTTTTCTGACATTTCTTCCATTCAGCAATATTCATTTTTTAAAGTTTAGATTGGTTTATCTGGGGAAATTTTGTTTTTGTTTTGTTTTGTTTATTTTGTTTAGATTAAGTGAAAAGAAATGGCAAGAGTTAAAAAATGTTTCTTCTACTTTTCTTTCTTTAATTTTTTTATCCATTTATTTATATTTATGTGTACGAGTGTTATGCCTGCATGTATGTAAGTGCAGCCAGGTCATGCAGTTGCCTGCAGAGGACAGAAGAGGGTATTGGATGCCCTAGGACTGGAGTCACAGACGGTTGTTAGCCACCATGTGGGTGCTGGGATTTGAACCCAGGTCTTCTGTAAGAACAACCAGTGCTCTTAACCACTAAGCCATCTTTCCAGCCCTACTTTTCCCTTTTCAAACTGAACAGGCACTACCACCTTACCCAAAATAAGACCACCTGCAGAATTCTATAGGTCTACTTAGATTGAAACTCTGCCTAAAGCCTTTAATAGCCTAAGCTAACTAAAAGAAAAAAAAGCAAACAAATTTTCTACTTATAGCAAGAAAAAAACTGAAGCAACTTTTCCCTTAGCAATTACATCATGAATACTTGAGGTTATGTTTTCCATTCTGATTGCCCTAAAAGTAAAGGAACACAAGATCTTTTCCTCAATGAAAGCCCAAGTATGGCTACCTCCAAAAAGGCAGTGGGATCCCAACCCCATCCATGGAGCACAGGAACTCCAGAGCATGATGCCCTAAGTAGGTGCAGGACTGCACAGCTATTCTTGCCATTTTGCACTTTCTCTGTCTTCTACCTTCCACTCCAAGACTCAAGTTCTACCGTCACAACAGTTTTAAGGATCATCTGTGGCAGTTTAACAAATTCCAGTGTCAGATAAAAATGAATTGGGAATTGCTCATCATTTCCATTCTTCTTACAGGCAATGCAGAGTAACCAGTAAGGCCTGCAACTAGCACACCCTTTCACCACGTATAGAGAGCAAGCAGATGATAGGCATGCAGGCCTGCTGGTTTGTCTGTGTGAACGTACTCAATATGCCTCTGTAGGTAGTATCAGTAGTAGGACAGATTAGCCTGAATAGCATTAGAAATGTAACCCTTGAGCTCGTCACTAAGGCAGACACATCTCAGCCATCAGACAGTTTCCTGGGAGACAACTGGACAAGGAGTGCATAGGTAAGAAGGGCAACTGGGAATACAGAGTTTATTTCTTCCTGGTAGCTCTGGGACTGAATGTACTCTGCTGTGGAGGCACATAGACACGCTGCTCATTAAACTGTTACCAGGGCCTATCACCCTGGGGCAATGTGTGCTGTTCTGATTTCTCTTCATAACAGTGGACAGGAGAATGTCATAGAACATGTATCCGGGTTTCTGATAAGCCTTTGGCAAATGTCCTCCAAGATATTCTTGTAGATACAATAGTATAAAAAAAGTGGAGTGGGCTCAAAACTGAGAAGAATTGTTGATAATAAACTATAAGGCCCAAAGAGTGCCTGTTAAGAGAAACACAAGTCTGTGAAATAAGGGTCTCTGGTATGGCTACAGACACAAGAGAACTTCCCCCTCAACTGCTGAGTTTAACTTCTTAAAAAATAACTTCCTTAGATAATAAGACCAAAGATATATAATATGAACAGATGGTACAAAACTGGTATAGTGGACTTAATACTATAGTAAATGACTAAAACAAAGATATATAACTATCTCAGCAGATTTGAATACTAGGCCAAACTTAGCAAGGACAATGTCTAGAAATCTACCTTTTAAAAAATGCACATATTGCTCCTCAAACACTTCTTTAGTATCTATCCTACGGAAGCACTGTGCTGGTACACAAGAGCCATGCTGGTTCACAGATGTTCTGGGCAGCATTGTTCTTAATGGCTTCTAAAATGCAATGTTAGAAGAATTGCTGATAAAAATATGGGCTATTTACACTGAGAATTATAACAACACAGATTTCAGGACATATTGCATGAGAAAAAGTTTCAAAAAGATATATAAAGCATAACATGTTAACCTCACATACAAATTTACAAATTTCTACTGATATATATATGTGTGTGTGTGTGTGTATGTATATCCATATATATGTAAATGTATAAAAAGGTCTGCAAAGATTCTAAATCACAGAAGATCTATCTCCAGACAGAGACTAATTTGGCATAGACTTCAAAAGAGCTTTCGCTTTACCAGTAACATCTAAAATTCAGAATGTAGTTTTTTTTAAATTTGTGTAATTAAGCTTTTTTTTAGCAACAAAGTCTTGATTTCAGCTAAAGAAAAAAGTTCAAAAGGGGGGCACAAATTCTTTGGCTTTCAAAGCACAAAGCTAAGAAGAGCCAGCACTATGGAAATACTGCAAAAAGCTAACTCATGATACCAAGAGTCACTATACTGATCACGCCTGGTGCACTGAGCTGGTGCTGATTCTAGTAGTGCAATCAGGCAGGGACACTGACAAAGAAGAATGAAACTGCAGGAAATAACTGGTTAGAGGAAATTCTGAAAAGCATGACATGGTGATGACTGAAGAAACTGTGTTTAACATCAGGACAAGATTATAGAGACAAATAGGTTCCTTAAATATTTGAAAGGTTATAATGTAGATAAGGCACAGTATCTTTTTAAGGTAGCCGATTTATAGAATTTTTCCAGAGGTAAATATTAGGACAAATAAATACAAATAATTTTTTATTAAAAATAAAAGAAGAAACAGTCTAACTAGTAAGAACAATGAGGACAAAATCATGAGCTCCCTGTCTTTGGGAGTATTCAAGTAAGAAATTATGTGTAAAAATATGTTGGATTTAAACCATATCTAAAACCATAGACTAAGACCTCTAATAATTCTAATATTCTTTGGTTCCATTTCAGCCCCCAAATCGGTTTTCAATATATATTCCCATCAACTCCAAATCTCACTAGTGGTATGCTTTTCCACCAGATGGCAGTAGATGCCTTGGACTCAGGGTTCTAAATGTTAGGTGTGGTCAAAAAGAAATCAGCAGTTTTCCAGCACTTAAAAAAGCATTCAAGGGAGAACACAAGCCCCAAAACAGCCTCTTGCAAAGGAACAATGAATACAACTGAAAATCTTTCTCATTATATTACAATGATTTTTTTTTTTTTTTTTTTGAGACTGGCTAGGTCTCTGTAGCCCAGGCTGAACTGGAACTCACTATGAAGCCCAGGCTGTCCTTGAACTCATGAGGAACATCCTGCCTCAGTCTTCTGAGTGCTGGAATAATAGATGAACATTACTGTGTCTGACTTTGGCATGCACTCCTTGATCTCTGTATTTCCTCTTGTATCAAAAATCTTTGCTTCCCCTGCAGCTGCAGATCATGTCTGTACTACAATCTTTCTTCCAGATCCAAGCAAAGAACTATCAGTAGGGTCAGAAAAGCACTCCAGCCATTTCCGGCTCCCAGCTTCCCTGCCCAGCACCTGCACAACTGAAGCCACAGCACAAGTGGGCAACAAAATGTGGGTCCCACCCTTACAGCATGGAAGTATGAGATTATCTTTTGCCAAGTAGAAAAAAAATACTCTCCTACCCTACTTTCAAAGAAGAGTAAACTTGTCTTCTCTAGCCTATTCCAGCTGTGGCTCAAGAACATGGCTTAAAATGTGAATGCAATCAACAGGCCTTGCCCCAGTCCCTAGAAACTTTTAAGTAGTAACAGGTTACTTCAGAAAACCTAGTACTCAGGAAGTATTTCGGATAAGCTTTGAAGTGAATGCAAATAAATAAGATTTGATAAACTAACATTTAAAGCAGTTGCTCCACAATAAACCATGTTCTTGAGTAAAGGTATTATTCATTTTTCTGATCTCTGATGGAATACCTCTTCTTCCAGGGAGCCCTCAGGATATTAAGACTAGGTTCAATTCCTCTACCAAGTTCACACACACACACACACACACACACACACACACCCTATATCTGCCCTGCAACAGTCCTGCATCTGCCCTGCAGCCATCCTACCACACATACTTCAATGACCTCTCTCACAGCTCATTTCTCTTACAATGCAGGGCCCAGATCTATGTCCCCTACACGCAATAGGACCCAATAAATATCTGAGACTATTTTATAGACAGACTATCAATTAATCATTAATGTGTCTGGTTGTCATTCCACTGAGAGTAACATCCATTTCACAAACATTTCTTGAGTGTCTCTGGTGACTGGTATGGAAACAGGACAAGTCAAACTCGGGTCCTATTCTCAGACAGCACACACTGAGAAAGAAAGTGATGACAAGAACACAAATTGCCTAGGCAAGGAAGTATACCCAAGAACAAGTCAGACATGGTGGTGCAGATCGATAATCCCAGTACTTGGGAAGTGGAGGCCAAAGGATCAGTTCAAAGTCAAGCAATGCCATGTATAGTTTGAGGACAGACAGTTTGAGAGTGTCTCAGAAAAAAATGTTGCATATTAGAAAAATAGGAAAACAGAGATGACAGCACAGATATCACCAAGTAGTTGAAGTCACTAGAACTAAGCTAATGGGACAGGTAATAGGGGTCAGTGCTAGAAGGTCACTTGAAGGGTTCTTTTAGCTGAGTAGTCTACATGTTCCATGTTAACTGGTTTACATTGATGACCTCATTTGTTCCTTGAAACAATTCTACGTAAATGTTCCTGATACAGAGAAGGAAACAGACCCAAAGAAGTCAGGAAAATTGCCCAAGATGGCACAGCCTCTGCCTGATGGGATCCCACCGTCAGCCAGGCTGATGAATAGGGCAGCTCTGCTGTAGCACTTAAGAGTTTAGGATGTCAGGTTAAAGCACTGCTACTTTACCATTGGAAAGTTACACTGAATGGGAGCTGAGCTTATACTTAGGAAAATCAATCATGCAGTGATGGGGAGTGGATCCAGAGCAGCCAGGGTCTGAGCCTACTACCAACTGTCCCAGAGCTGTATCATCAAGCTCCTGAACTGAGAAGGGGGTAGAAGACCTGGAAAGGGGTTCAGAATTGAGGAAATCCAGAGGAAAGCAGAGGTGGCCAAAAATAAAGTATACCTGAGTGGCTGGGAGGATGGAGTTTTGGAAGTGGCTTGGCATGTATGCCTGCCTTGGAAAGAGGGGGAATGAGTAGGTAAAAGACTAGCTGAGTTAGGTCCTTGGGAACTTTAAATCAGTTTTCCATTCCCACCTCTCCCTAAGCACTGTCTCTGTCTGCAAAAGCCTCCTGAACTACTCCAGCTGTCTCCAATCTGAGCCCCAGCCATCCACAAAAGCAGAGAAGCAATAATGAGACATGGGACATCACGCAGTTGAATATATCCAGGTCTACTCTCCTCTGGCCAGTGAATCCAGCACAGGTAATGCTTAGTCCCCAATCAACATCAAAGAGTTAGAAGCCTGATATAGGAATTCTCTTTCTCTGACTCCCTGTAACCTTGGACCAAAGGCTCAATTTCTTTAGATCTTATTTCCTTCATCTATAAAACAAGAAATTTAAAGCTGAATAAAAAGTTAAATATTTGAGATATATAGATCAAACTCATCTGCAGATAGACTGTTTGATCAACACAATGTACTTTAATTGAGTTAGCATCAATACTTAAAAATCTGGTCATTTCATAAAGATGGAGCATATTTGCAGCCCCTTCAGAAGCACCTGCTGTAGGGTAGGGCACACATTCCTACATAGCCTACATCAGTCCAGTGAGTACCTGATGTTCCTCTCCAATGGGGCACCACCCTTTAGCTTGCATTGCATTTGCATTGCATCTCCCACCCCTCACTCCCCAATTATGGTCACTCATCATCTACCCCTGGACCCCTTCAATCAGTATGCATATGGTCTGTCTCCGATAGGCATCTGTGTTCACAACCCTTTGAGAAGGTGATCTAAAATAGCAGCATTGTAAGGCTCAGGAATTGGGAGCAGGAAAGTACAGAAGAGTAGCAGTGATTTCCCCACAATAGAAGATGTAGGCTCCTCAGAGGAGAGGCTTTTGCCTAAGCTGATAAAGGTTCATTAACACATGTGTTAGACCTGCCCACTCCCCCACCCACCCTACCAACAAGGCACAAGGCCAGATGACATCAGCCTTGGACTCAGTCAGAGAAACCCCATCATGAAGCAATTTGCTTCCCCAGCCACTCTAATTTAACAATTAGCTTAACAACCATGGTCAGGCACTTGCTGCTGGAGCAGGAAGTGATCCTCATCAGTGGCAGCTTGAGCCTGGAAGAAGGGACTCCCACCCTGACCTGCAGCCCACTGCTCTTGCTGCACATGATTCTCATCTCCCATTCACACAGACACATATTCTAAACATCTCCAAAGAGGTTCTACTTCTTGAGCCTCCATTTCGCTTTTCCTGCTGCCACTGCAGCCATTCTGCCTGTCCTACAAAGACTTGGGCCCCCATCCAGGAAGCATGTTGGACCACAATGCTCAAGTTGATTTCTCTGGTCCTTTAAGGATTAGGGCATCAAAGAGAAACCTGCATATGAATTATGCTACAGGAAAAGAGGTAGGTACATCACAGAGCAGGCAGCCTTGGAATATCCTGGGTATACGTCCTGCCAGAGAACAAGCCTCAGAGCTGAGTGCACCCTGACCCAGACAGTATGTTCAGCTCTCCCTCTGCATCACCAGAGGGCTTCTAGGAAGAATGTATAATGCTCCCTCCCTCGGCTTGTCCTGCTCCTACCTTTAAATCCTCTCTCAAGCTGCACCCTAAGCCCAAATGTCAAGTTTCAGAAAGGGAATGTAAAGGGGAAATGGAAAAGAAAAGTTTATAATGTCACAAGTCCACAGAAACCTGGAGGCTATTTTAAAAGAATATTTTAGAATTCTAGGATAGATGGGGTGAGGCCAGGCTCAAAATAGCAGACCCTCAAAGAAGAAAGCATCCCTATGTGACTAGATAGAAATTTCAAAGGGACAGTGGAAGAAATGACATGTAAAAATGGAACAACAACCTAGGAAATTAATCAGGCCAAAGATAAAACTGAGGGTGCCCAATGCCAAAGTCTACTATCAAAGGTGATGATGAGGTGGAGAATCAGTGGAACCAGTTGGCAATGTTCTGGTACACACCAAATCCCGGACAATGTGGGTCCTTTTCAACTTGCCCTCCACAGTAGACAGAAGAGAAGTCAGTTGTTGAGCTTGCAGGCAATGTGGAACCTGACTGACAAGTGAGGTTTAAATAAATCACCAGGACCATATGGCATCCACCTGTGAGTCCTAAAGGAATTCAAGGGTGAAATTGTAAACCTGCTGCCTAAAATGTGTAACCCTGATTACAAAGTCACTCATGCCTGCCACTGGCAGAGTGCCATTGGCACTCCATTCATAAGAAAGGAAGAGAGGGAAGTTTTTTCATCATACCAGGAAAGTAGGCAGTATAAAATAGCCAGAAGGGATCTCCTATGTAAGCAAGTACCATTCACAGGAAAAGACAGTATGGTGCTTATGAGGGCAAAACGTATATACATGAGCTCTTAGAAGAATAAATATGAGTGCAAATTAAATAGAATCTATGGGTGTAATTTACACATATTTTTAGGAAACTATTAGCAATGTGCTATAGTAAAACTTTTTTAAGTTGAATACTGATAAGAAAGGGAAACTTCTT
>NW_008346548.1:11408199-11415964 GCF_000622305.1 Nannospalax galili | reverse complement strand
ATGCTGACATGTCTCCAGATTGAGAGATTTTAAGAACAGGATCGTTAAGGCACCAACATTAGAACAAATCTTATATACCATTCTCACAACTTGCAGGAAAGAAAAGAGTGAGCTCTATGGGTGTATACTCTCCAAGAGGAGAAAGAAAGGCTGATAGAGAAATGACAGGAAGGTCTTTTCACTCTCTCTAAGAGTTGATGGAAGAGGCAGCCAAGTTTCAGTATGTTGGGATCTAACCTTATCACAGTTCCTTAAGTCTCTTCTGCAGATAAAATGAGTTCTGGGCTCCAGGTCCTGAGCTTGTGATTATGGGTTGCAGAACCTACATATACCTGGAGATTGGGAGCAAATCCAGATCTATCACACAGAAAAAGCTTCTTGTGAGACTATCAGGGAGACTGTCCATCATATTTGGCTAAACACTGACCAGTCAGGCCCAGCATGGGCTTTTCTTCTTCCATCCTGTTCATGGAATTCCAATTTTATATACCCAGGGAAGATGTTCAGAAAATATACAAATCCAATCTGATGCTATGAATGAAGAATTCTAAAACAAAAACACGTGGAATTACTCATTTCTTTAGATTAATTTTTGCTATTGGCTCTCTTAGACATACAGCAGGGAGTCGACTGTAGAAATACAAATCTAAGTAAGCTCAACATCTCCTGCATTTTCCTCTCCCCATTCCTTAGAAACCTATCCCAGCTACAAGTTTTCTTATGCTGCTTCTAACATAGGTGACTGCTACATGGTAAGAAGCCAAGCGACATTTGCTCAACATCTATCTCTGCTTCTCCCAAGTTCATTCATTCCTTCAAAACTTGGGACAACATGCTTTTTTCCTATAGCCATTCCATAGCATCATGCGATCTTGAAACCTACTCTATCAATTTGGAGGAGCAGGAGCCCTCATCCATGCTCAGTAAAGGTGTGAACCCAGAACTAAGCATCATATACTTAGAATCTGTTCATAATCAAAATGCCAATGACCTTATACCACTAAACCACTGTGAAACTCTACCAGCAAGTACTGTGTATTACATCCTATGTGTGCATAAGACTAACCTGTAGGAAGACAGCAACTACAATCTCTCACTTTATTTACTAGCATTTTGAAGAGTATGTCTTTTACATTTTAAATAAAATTCCTGCTTGAAAAGAATTGATTAGGCTAATGACTTAAACAAGATGGGAACAATCTGTTATGTTACTTGCTAAAGAGCGGTCTAACATGATAGCTTTGTACGCAGGCTCAAATGCTGCTCTCTTAGTCACCAGCTGTGTGAATACAGAGCTCAGTATCTTCATTTGTCAAATGGGTATCATTATGTTTATCTATTTGAAAGAAATCCACTGTGGGGATCTTTATAAAGGGCTCAGTATAGTAGCTAGTGAATAATCAAATACATAATAAATATTACCTAGTACTAACAGTATCTCCATAAACAGAAGATATGTTCCTTTCTTGATTTTCTCAATCTAAATGACTTTTAAAGGGCTTATTTTTTTAAAGGTAACTGAAACTAACCTTTTCTGTTCTACAACCCATTGGTATACTCAGATGTCATTTTATTACCTACTTGTGCAGTGTTTGTTTAGACCTGTTTATTTTGTAAATTGTAAAGTCTCTTGAATGTACCAACATCACTGGTGAATGTTCGTGAGTAAAATTTGCTTGGAAACAGGTAGTAAGCCTGCAACCTAGTCACGAGTGGCCATTAGCTGCTCCCAGGATTCTCCAAAAATGGCATTTTGTTTGATTAGCCCACCAAAGTAAAGAGCATGCACTTTGAAATTTGACTTTGTTGGTTCTTCAAGAACAGATTCATCCTTGGATAAGAGATGTGTTAATCAAGCTCACATGGCTGATTTATGAGCCAGAAGCTCTACTTATTGAGTGCCAACAACAAAGACCCTAGAGTACTCAGGTCAGAGTGATCACTGTAAGCTGATGTACTGGAAGAGCCAAGCTGTCATTACAAAGTTGAATAGTGAGCATGTAATCAGCCTAAAGAGGTCCACACCATTCATGGTTCAGTGGCAGCAAACCACTGATGTATCTACCCCAGCAATAAACCTAGGCTTGCCATAAAACCAGGAGGGCTGGGGTAGAGTCTGAATAGGCACTACCAACTTCTGCTTCCAGAACTTTCCTTTCAAAAGCACCACTGCCAATCAGCATACAATTGTTCTTCAGTCTGCACTCACTGCACTACTAAATCACAGTCACATTCCAGTGTAGCATCCCTGACATTACTCCCAGGTTACACTAATGGAGTCCTGCCTCTTCCACTGCACTTTCATAGAACATCTCCTGGTCTACACCCACAGACGGTAGATCATATCCATGTAGGATCTAGGGATAGAGCTAATTTAATCCTCAGATATAGCTCATTTCTGTCACTTCTATGTGTGGAGGCCAGGAAAGGAGCTTAACCTTCATGAAACCTCTTTGAGCAAATTCCCCAGGCCAAGATCCTCATCTTCTTTTATATTTCTTATTTCTTCACTATATAGAATAGGAATTCACTAACAGTAGGCACCATCATTAATGGAAAAGTCACAGACAATTGTTATACTAACAAGAAGAAATCACTTTTCAAATACTGACTGGAGAGAGGGAGACAAAGAGGAGGGAGAAGGAGAGGAGAGGAGAAAAAGGGGGTAGAGAGAACAGATTCCAAGGCAGATCGGAATAGAACAAGTCAAGAAAGAAGGATGCACTGAGCTGCTGTCTTTATAAGGACTTGCAGAAGGAAGCTACATGTTCCCAGGTTGTATTTAGAAAATTGATAGTCACTGCTTTAAAAGGAACAGCTCCTATTGCATGACATTTATCCTGGCCAATATCCTCTTTCTCTTCTCTGATGTCCTAACCCAAGGGGAAATATTCCACTTTAGTCCTTAGAAGAAAGAGCCTGGTATTGAAAAATATGTCTTAGTATGTCTGAAGTCTCAAATTCCTTAGGCTGGAAGACCCCTTTAAATGTTCTTTCAAGGATCCCTCTGGCTCAAGAACTAGTGTGCCCCTGAAAAATTCTAGCTGATGAGACACCTTGCCATTTGGGAGATTCCTGCCTTCCTACATGGATGTAGTATGGATGTCGCCAGCTCTCTTCTGGGTCTAGGTTTCAAGACAATGCTCAAGAAAACAGCCCAAGCTTTAAAGCCTTATATTTTGACACTTTCTGGCAAATCACCTCTCCTCTCTGAGCTTGTTTCTTCACTATAAATGGAGTAACTACTACTTTGAGAATTGTCGGAAGGACTAAAGATGATATTTGGGAAATGCTTAGTCAATGACTGCTTTTATTATGGATGACTGTCCACGAACTTGGCATCTACAATGGATAACAAACAGACGTCACCCACTAGGTATCACCTGACTGGGCACAGACTACCAAGCATCCCAGCATACCCAAGTACTAAGAACTCTATGCCCCTCCTCCACGTCATCCAACCAGGCACAAGTCCACCTTTCTGGTCGGCTTTCACATGAAAATATTGCCTTCCTACTCTTAAACATTACCAGTGAAATCTACCTGATGAATTTATATCCATGCTCAGGTGCCAATGATCTCAGAAAGTAACTGACTGTGACTAGATAATCAGAGTATGTTGCTAACTGGCCCAAGAAACTGGCTACATTTCTTTGGGGTCTTTTAACCTTAACTGCCTAGTCAATTCCTACCTCCTATTCTTATCACGCCATCCTCTGAAGGGGTTACCCAAATTGCCAAAAGGGAATAGGGATGCAGACCAATCTGGCTGCTTCCATGCTGAACAGGGATGCAGGGTGAGGCAACTGAAGTACCCCTTCAGTGGGTCTATCTAAAAGACTCCCAAATTGCATAACTCTTGTCTCTAAGGGGAAAAGAAAGTCCTTGAATCGTGAATAGGAGATGTGAAGGAGAAGTAAAGGCAAGAGTAATTAGCATTACAAGTTCTAGACAAAGAACTAGGAAAAAAGCCAGAACAAGGCAATTTTCAAATGTTCATATGAGAGTTCATTGGAGTTTCTTGACAATGGCTTCCAAAAGCATTCCTCTATTGGGTTCTTACTCATTTTGCTTTTGTCTTCCAAGGCTGGACTAGTTGGCTGGGAAGAGTGGCTGGATACTCAGGTGAGGGTTCAGTGACCCTGCTTGGCACTCCTTTAATGAATGAGCACAACCATCAACAAGCCCAATTGTGACTATGTTTGGTGATCAGGCTCAGCTGAGGTCGTGATGATAGTAAATATTTCATGCAAGAAGGGATTGCTGTATAGCATCATCTTATTAAAAGGACCTGGAATTTAAAAGGATTTGGTGCTAGGAGCCACATATGAGAGAGAACATACATCATTTGTTTTTCTGAGTCTGTGTTACTTCACTTAGTATAACAGTTTCTAGATTCATCCATTTACCTGCAAATTTCATGATTTCATCTTTCTTTACTGCTGAATAGAACTCCATTGTATAAATATACTACATTTTTGTTAACCACTGGTCCGTTGAGGGACACTTAGGTTGCTTCCATCTCTTAGCTGTTGTGAAAAGAGCAGCAACAAACATGGTTGTACAAGTGTCTCTACAACAGGATGAGTCCTTTGGGTATATGCCAAATGTGACCCGAATTCTCTCTGGGTATCCTGCACGATCAGACAAACCATGTAATATATTTTATGTGAGTTTATTAACTTACAAAGGAATGAGTACCCACTGCCTAGCCCCCAGCTGGGACTCAGAGCCATGCCCATAGCCCCGCTAGCATTCGCTCACACCTCTGGGGCTAGGGATCTCGCCCCAGGTCCACAAGGAGTCAGTCCACCCTGTCTTTGAGTTGCTGAGCTGGCTGTGAGTTTCCTTCACCATCACGCTCTACCTGCGGGCTCCTGGCTTCCATCCCAAGATTGCTCCCAGCTTCCCTTCCTAGTTCCTGCTCCCTGTCAGGCCCCGCCCATTGGAGGAACCAGCCAATCAGGAGACAGCCAAGGAGTGGTATAACCAGGTCATATGGTAGGTTCATTTCAGATTTTTAAGAGTTCCCCACACTGTTTTCCATAGAGGCTGCACAAGTTTGCAATCCCACCATCAGTGAATGAGCGTTCCCCTTTCTCCACATCCTCGCCACCATTTGGTATCATTTGTTCTTTTAATCCTAGCCAGTCTGATTGGGGTAAAGTAATACCTTAGGGTGGTTTTAATTAGCATTTTCCTGATTACTAATGATGTTAAACACTTTTTGAGATGTTTCTTAACTATCTTTATTTCTTCCTTTGAGAACTCTCTGTTCAGACCTTTAGCCCATCTTTTAATTGGGTCATTTGCCTTCTTGATTCTTGGGTCATTTGGTTTCTTGATTCTTTGTTTTGTGAGTTCTTTATATTCTGGATGTTAAACCTCTGTCAGATGTGTCACTGGTGAAGATTTTTTCCCATTCGTGGGTTTTCTCTTCACTTTGTTGATTGTTTCTTTTGCTGTACAGAAGGTTTTTAGTTTAATGAGGTCCCACTTATTGATTGCTGACCTTAATTCCTGAGCAAATTCTGTCTGATTTAGAAAATCCTTTCCTACACCTATATCTTGTAAATTACTGCCAATATTTTCTTCTAATAGTTTCAGGGTTTCCAGTTTCACATTGAGGTCTTTGATCCATTTGGAGTTGACTTTTGTGCAAGGTGAAAGAGAAGGATCTAGTTTCATTCTTCTACAGGGGGAGATCCAGTTTTGCCAGCACCATTTGTTGAAGATGCTGTCTTTCCTCCATTGTGTGTTCTTGGCACATTTGTCAAATATTAGATGGCTGAAATTGCGTGTACTCAAGTTTGAGTCTTCAATGACACTCCATTGATCTATGTGTCTGTTTTTGTGCCTAGCATGCTGTTTTTAAGACTATGGCTCTGTAGTATACTTTGAGACCTGGTATAGTAATCCCCCCAGCGTTGCTCTTTGTGTTCAGGGTTGCTTTGGCTGTCTGGGGTTTTTGTGCCTCCATATGAATTTAAGGATGGATTTTTTCTAATTCTGTGAAGTATGTCATGGGGATTTTGATTGGAATTGCAATGAATCTATATTGCTTTTGGTAGGATGGTCATTTCAACATTATTAATTCTTCCAATACATGAACATGGGAGGTCCTTCCATCTCCTGGTGTCTTGCTCAATCTCTTTAACGATTTAAAATTTTCATTGTAGACATCTTTGGTGTCTTTGGTCAGATTTATTCCAAGATATTTTAATTTTTTTGCAGCAATTGTGAATGGGAGCATTTCCCTGTAGTCTTTCTCCAATTGCTTGTTATTGGTATATAGAAAGGCTACTGATTTTTGTAGATTGATTTTACAACCTGCCAACTGTTGATCAGTTCTAGGAGTTTTCTGATGAAACTTTTGGGATCTCTTAGGTATAGTATCATATTATCTGCAAAAAGTGATAGTTTGACCTCTTCTTTTCCAATTAGTACTCCTTTAATTTCCTTCTCCTGTCTTATTGCTCTAGCAAGTTTCAAGCACTATGTTGAAAAGGAGTGGAGATAGTGGACATCCTTGTCTGGTTCCTGATTTTAATGGGAATGCTTCCAGTTTTTTCGTGTTTTTTTTTTTTTCCCCCTTTAGAATGATGTTGGCCATGGGTTTGTTGTATATAGCTTTAATTATGTTGAGGTATGTTCCCTCCAGTTCAATTCCCTCTAGGACTTTGAACATAAATGCGTGATGAAGTTTGTCAAAAGCCTTTTCTGCATCTATTGAGATGACAATGTGGTTTTTGTCTTTGAGTCCATTTATATGATTAATGACATTTATTGACTTGTGTATATTGAACCATCCCTGCATCTCTGGGATAAAGCCTACTTGATCATGATGAATGATCTTTTTGATATGTGTCTGTATGCAGTTTGCAAGGATTTTGTTGAAAATTTTTGCATCTATGTTCACCAAGTGTATGGGTCTATAGTTTTCTTTTTTGGTTGTGTCTTTTCCCAGTTGGGTATTAGAATGATGCTGGCTTCGTAGAAGGAATTTGGGAGTTCTCCCTCTATTTCCATCATGGTCTTTTAAATATTTTATTTATTATTTTTATTTTATGTGTATGAGTATATTGCCTTCATGTATGTGAGTGCACCTGTGTCGTACAATCCCTTAAAGTCCTGTAGTGTTGTTTTTATGAATTTGGGTGCAGCAAAATTTGGTGCATATATATTAAGGATTGTAATATCTTTTTGGTTAACTGTTCCTTTGATTAGAATGAAGTGACCGTTGTTATCTCTTCTGATTAGTTTTACTTTGAAGTCTATTTTGTCAGATATTAGAATTGCAACCCCTGCTTATTTCTTGGTACCACTTGCTTGGAATATACTTTTCCATCCTTTTACCTTAAGGTAGCCTGTCCTTTTGAAGGTGAGATGGGTTTCTTGCAGACAGCAAAGAGATGGATTTTCTTTCTTAATCCATTCACTTAGTCTGTGTCTTTTGACTGCAGATTTCAGTCCATTGATATTTAAGGTTATTATTGAAAGGTGTGTATTGGTTGCTGTCATTTTGATTGTTGTTTGTGTTCTCTAATTTTGTGTTTCCTAGATTATACCATTATATATTTTATTTTGTTGCCCCTGGGGTATATAGTTGTTTCTCTCTCTGCTTTCTGTATTGCTTCAAGTATTGTTTGAAGGGCTGGTTTTGTGGACATGTATTCTTTCAGACTATTCGTGTCATGGAAGATTTTTCTTTCCCCCTCAACTATAATAGACATTTTGGCTGGATATAGTAATCTGGGTTGGCATC
>NW_008346548.1:11406892-11407571 GCF_000622305.1 Nannospalax galili | reverse complement strand
GTATTGAAGTTTCCTACTGTTACTGAGTTGGGGTTAATCTGTGTCTTAAAGTCCTGTAGTGTTGTTTTTATGAAGTTGGGTGCACCAGAGTTTGGTGCATATATGTTAAGAATGGTTAATTGTTCCTTTGATCAGAATGAAGTGTCTCTCATCTCTTCTGACTAGTTTTACTCTAAAGTCTGTTTTTTCAGATACTACAGTTGCAACCCCTGCTTATTTCTTGGTACCATTTGCTTGGAATATACTTTTCCATCCTTTTACCTTAAGGTAGTGCCTGTCCTTGAAGGTGAGATGGGTTTCTTGCAGACAGCAAAGAGATGGATTTTCTTTCTTAATCCATTTGCTTAGCCTGTATCTTTTGACTGGGGAGTACAGTCCATTGATATTTAAGGTTATTACTGAAAGGTGTGTATTGGTTGCCATCATTTTCATTGCCATTTGTGCTCTCTGTCTAATTTTGTGTTTCCTAGATTTTATCTTGTTTATTTTCTTTCATTTCCCCTAGGGTATAGTTGTTTCTCTCGCCACTCTCTGTATTGCTTCAGGTATTCTTTGAAGGAGCTAAGGGTCTGTCTATCTTGTTTAGCTTTTTAAAGAACCAGCTCTTAGATTTGTGGATTCTTTCTATTGTTTTCTTTGTTTCTATTTCATTAGTATCTGCTCTAATTTGTTATTTCTT
>NW_008346548.1:11405450-11405877 GCF_000622305.1 Nannospalax galili | reverse complement strand
TTGTTTCCATTTCATTAATTTCTGCTCTGATTTTTGTCATTTCTTTTCTTCTGCTGGGTTTGGGTTTCACTTGTTCTTGCCTTTCCAGTGCCTTGAGTTGCAGTGTTATGTCATGTATTTGGCCTCTTTCTAATTTTTTAATGTAGGCACATAGAGCTATAATCTTCCCTCTTAGGACTTCTTTTAATATGTCCCAGAGGTTGTGTTGTGTTGTATTGTCATTTTCATTGAATTCCGGGAATTCTTTTATTTCTTTCTTAATTTCTCCTTTGACCCATTCATTGTTTAGGAGTGCGTTGTTCAATTGCCACAAGTTCGTGTAGTGACTAGGGCTTTGTGCAGTGTTGATTTTGTGCTTTATTGTACTGTGGTCTGATAGAATGCATGGAATTATTTCAACTTTTTTATATTTGTTGAAGTTTTTTTG
>NW_008346548.1:11372005-11404752 GCF_000622305.1 Nannospalax galili | reverse complement strand
GGGACATTTTTCTTTCCCCTTCAACTATGGTGGACATTTTGGCTGGGTAAAGTAATCTGGGCTGGCATCTGTGGTCATTTAGAACTGGTAATATTTGCTCCAGTCTCTTCTGGCTTTCATAGTTTGCACTGATAAGTCATCTGTAATTCTGATGGGCTTTCCTTTATATGTGACTTGTTGTGTTTCTTTTGTTGCTTTCAGAATTGTTGTAGTGTTTTTACTATGATATGTCGTGGGGAGTTTCTTTTCTGATCCTGTCTATTTGGTGTTCTATGCACTTCCTGTATTTGTATCAGGATGTCTTTCCTTAATTTCAGGAAATTCTCCTCTACAATCCTGTTTAAGATCTAGTCAACACCATTAACCTGAAATTTGTCCTTTGACCCACTCATTGTTTAGGAGTATGTTGTTCAATCGCCACGAGTTCGTGTAGTGACTAAGGCTTCATCTAGTGTTGATTTTGAGCTTTATTGCATTGGGGTCTGATAGACTGCATGGAATCATTTCAATATTTTTGTATTTGTTGAGGTTTGTATGTGTCCAGTATGTGGTCAATTTTTGAAAAAGTTCCATGAGGTTCTGAGTAGAAAGCATATTCTTTGGTGTTTGGGTAGAATAAAGTAGAAAGTGTATTCTTTGGTGCTTGGGTGGAATATTTGAAAGATATCTGTCTGGTCCATCTGATGTATGATATCATTTAATTCAGACATCTCTCTGTTTATTTCTTGTCCAGTTGACCTGTCTAATGGAAACAGTATATCCCTATCTTCTTTTAGCTCTTTGATTTGTTTGTTCCTGTGTTCTTTAAACCCATTGAATTCCTTTATCATGCTTATGATTGTTCTTTTAAATTCAGTGTCCTGGGTTATCTCTAGGGGGTTCTCCTTGTAGAACTCTTCTACAGGATTGATGGGCTTTGGTGGGGACATAGGGTTTTGGCTTTCCATTTTATTATTCTTTTGTTGTGGTTTTGGCATGTGAATTTCTTTTGTTGTTTATGATTCTGATATGAGATTAAGTTGAAGTATGCTTCTGTTTGTATTATCCGGGTGTCTAGATCCTTTCTTTATTGGTTATGTAAAGCTGGTTGGTACAGGGTTCATGTTCTCTGAGGTTTATTTTGGAGGGAACTGATGGCCTCAGATCAGCTATTCAGGGGTACCCACAGAAGCCCAATTCAGTTCCAGTCAGATACACTCAGGCTTCCCTCATCATGTGGAGGCAGGATCCAGGCTCTCTCAGGAAGTCCTGTGCATTTTCAACCCTATGTCAGAGGGAGGCCGGGGCGGGGCGGTCAGAACTGGGTACTCTCTGGTGGTCTGCTGAGCTCAGAGCAGCTACTAAGATGGCGAACCAAACCTACCCTCTCAGGCTGTCTGCTAGGATCTCAGCCTTAGCCTACCAAAGCCAGGTCTTCCCTGGGCCTTGGGTGGGGCCTCAGGTGGGGCCTCAAAAAAATCCCAGGTAGGGGGATGGTATGGTGCAATTAGGGGAAGCTCACCACCATGTGGAGGCAGGATCTGGGGGCTGTCAGGCAGTCCCCTGGGTTCTCAGGCCCTCTGGTGTTCTCTCTCAGCCATAGTCTAAGTTTGATACCTCAAACTCTTGGCATGGCTTCTTTTAAGTAATAATGATAGTAATAATCATAAAACTTCTGTTAGAGATCTATGTCCTAGACACCAATTTGTTTTATAAAATTCACTCTTCACATAAATGTATACAATAGGAACTATATCATCTCATCTAATTTTAAAGAAGAGAAATGGTACACCAAAAAAAAACCCCATTCCAGAATTTGAGCCATTGTTGTCTAGCCCCAGAGCATGCACAGTCTTGTTTTTATATTTTACTAGGAAATATTTTAATCATACGGAAAAGTAGTAAGAATAGTATAACTAGTCCTTACATACCTATACCCTATACTTAACAGTTATTAGCTTATTGTTGCCTTTTCCTCCTTATCTTTGTCAAATATCATGACATTTTACCAACATAATTACAGTGTGCATCCTTGATCTTACTACCATTATTACACCTAAGTTAGCAATAAACTCTTACTATCACCTAACAACTAATGTATATTCAAATTTCCCTACTTCCTTAAAATATGGAAATCTTCCTGAATCTGCACAACCACCTTGAACAGGTCTAGGCTGGTTTCATCCACTGTTTCCATTTCTGTTCATATGCTGCTGCTGTAGCCCACTGCTAGCGACCACCGTCATCACTCTATCAGAGGTCCCTTGCTGTGCTTTTACTTTCTCAGGCAGTCTCAAAAAGACCCTTTCCTCTTTACCTGGCTCCTTCCTTCCATCAGCTCTTATATAAAACTAGTGCAAGCTAGCTTTTCCTGAATGGAAAAGACCCACCTTCTTAACTTAGCCAACTACAGCCACAAGCATGTGAGAGATACAGTAAACTTTATATTCTGATACGCACTGCTTAACATTTACTGTGAGCATCCAAACGTAGGAGAGACATTCCCGCATAGGGGAATGGGGTCTTCCTGGGATGAGTACTCTCACCAAGAAGGGAGGAAACATCAGCATCCATACCTTTCTGCCTTGGACAGTCTTGTACCTGAAACCATGTTTATGATGCCCAAGTGTTATGGATTGGAAAAGCAAAGCAAAGCTGGTTCATTCTCAGATACAGAAAACCAGTAGTGAGATTCTAGACCCCCAGCCAAAAGCAGTTGTCACACACATACCACATTCTTCCCCCAGAGCTCACCTAAATAACCAGGTCATACACTGGCCAGATACCATCACAGGTCCACGGGGCACCTCATCAAAACCCTCAGGTTTCCTCCTCACTGTGCTAGGCAGTGAGTGCAACAGGGAGCTAGTAAAGGAACCAGGCCATCATTTCTACAGCTTTCCTTCCTGCTTTAGACTTCTCTGATGAAGGAGGGAAACAGCGAAGGAAGGCATAGAAAAAGACTACAGAACAGAAAGTAAAATCTGAGTCTGCTGCCTACTATTTGGGAACTGAAAAATCCCTAATATGCCCCCTAAAAACCAAAAACATATGTCTTGCCCTGAATGGCTGCCAGAGAGGACTCACACCAGCTCATAAAAAAGTCAGCAGTTTAAATTCTTTCTTGCTCTTTAAGGCATAGTCAAAATCACCCTGAGTTTGGTTCCTTTTATGTTTCCTTAGCATCTAGTGATGGCCCAATTGCAGAATGTATAAAGACAAGCTATAATTATCTGTTTCTGTGGATATCTACTCCAGTAAATTCCAAGTTCTTTGAAGCTAAATCCTTATCTTGCCTCTAACCTCTATCCTTAACTCAGAAATGTTAGCCAAAATGAGCTGAATTCTAGAACTCCTAAAACCATCTTCTGTGACTTGCTAATGGCACTAAACTAATTTTTTTCTTTCAAAAAATTTTACTTCATTTGCTTCTTGGTAGCTCACTTAAATAACCAAGTTAACTAGAAAACCGCAAACACCCAGAAAACTTTTGCCTGTGTCCATGGAGAATTTAAGTCTTCCTTTTACTGGAGTTCTGTATGCCAATCAATCTCTTTTATATCATGCTTCCTGACAGGGCAGTTCAGCCCTTTCCGAACCCCACTAACCAAAGTCTGTGCATACATATGGCACACCCTGGAGAAATGCTTGTTGAACTGGCCTGATGGTGTCCATGGTCCAAGCTCCCTAGAGAAGCAGACCATCTGCCAAATATAGCTACAGTGTATTTGAATTATGTTAAGTAGCTGACAAAGTTCAAATGAGGAAGAAAATTACCAACCCCTCCTGGAAGTGGGCTTTTTTGCTTCCAAAATGTCCTAACATCTTGTTAAAAACTGACATCTGTTTGCCTCCAGCTTGCTGCTCCTAATGTTTGCCAACTGGCCAAGAATGTTTTTGTCTTTACCAACCATCTTCCCCCATTGCACCCACATCACTTCCTCAGCTAGCAATTTCACAGGCACTACCCAGTATGCAAGCACTATGTGAGCACTAAGGGAAAATACTCCCCTTCAAACAGACCCAGTGGTTCCCAAACCCTGCAAAGGTACCAACAATGCCCTCCCTCACCCCAGTCACAGGCCTGTTATCTTCCTACCTCTGTTTCTCCCACTGCCCTCTTAAATCACAGACCTAGATGCCTGTTACACTAAAGACATTGAGCCCTCGTTCGCAGAGCCCAAGTTCTTCTGGCGACAAATTGTTGTCCAGCGTGTGACTGTTGGTCCCCTCCATACTCCTCTTCCAGGAGAATTGTGCTGGATCTCCCTCAGCCTCTCCATGCTCTCTGAGAATGTCTCTCTGACTCTTCTTTTCCTCCTACCCACTAACAGTGAGCATTCCTCAGAGTTGAACTCTTAAGTTTCTGTAGCTTTCTTCCCACACGCCACACAAACACACTCCCCCTCCTGGAAAGCGCTCCTGTGTTCAAAACAACTTCTTACACTTTAGTATATAACTCTGCCTTTTTCCTTTACATCCTTCAATGTCCTGAGGTGAATGGGCTCCTAGTCTTTCATGAGACACCCCTAAATCCATAGTTTATCCTTGTCCTCAACTGTATACTTCTGCATACAGTTGGAAGTTTTTTCTAGACATGTATATGTGAATCAAGTTGCTAAAAGTTCAGTGTTTCCTCTATCCAAATTCATTTTTCCCAAGTCTCCTTTCTTCCACTTTCTCCTTTCTTTTCCCATGCCCCCATGCCACTATTTTATTAAGGCACTAAGGAAATATGTGATGAGGGAGAGGAGGAGGAAGGGGAAGAAGATGGTGATGAGAGAAAGACCTAGAGAGCAGAGCAGTGCACCAGTAGAGACCTTTGCTTCTGGAAAGAGCAGGAAAGTATGGAGTGTTATACCTATACTGTGACAGAGATTAAAGATGTAGATTTCTAGGACCCGCCCCCAGAGACTCTAATTCAGGAAGTCTAGGGCCTATGATTCTGCATTTTAACAATGTCCCCGAATGATTTTGATACAGGCAGTCTTAAGTCACATTTTGGGAAAAATGGATTTTAGCAGTTTGAGTGTAGGATAAAATAGCTAAAAAATGTTTAAATGCCCAGAGGTAGCTTAAAATAGAAGCAATAAACTGTTACAAAGCTTTGTTGCTTAGGGATTTTTTACTAAAACCAAAGAACTGTTAAAGACCACAAAGATTACAAGGTCTAGCTTCCTCATTTGAGGCAAGACAGACTAAAATCCAAAGGAGTTTAGCTGCCTACCAAGGACCAAATGAGTCCACGGCAGAATGCTTAATACAGGTAGCCAAGGGTGCCCTTTGTACATGGAAATAAACAAATAAGCAGATACACAGTGTGCTGGATAGCTTTAGTGTCAACTTGACACACCTGGGTTGAGGGAGCCTCAATTGGGGAATTGTCTCTATTGGACTGGCCTGTGGCCATGTCTGTGGGGTATTTTCTTGATTGTTGAGTGATGTGGGAGGGCCCAGTCCACTGTGGGTAGTGCCAACCCTGGGCAGGTGGGCCTGTGCTGGATAAGAGAGCAGGCTGAGCAGGGGCCAGGGGAGCAAGCCAGTAAGCAGCATTCCGCCATGGACTGTGCTCCAGCTCCTGCTTCCAGGTTCCTGCCCTGAGTTCCTACCTTGGGCTCCCTGATGAACTGTGACCTGGGAGATGTAAGCTGAATAAACCCTTTCCTCCCCAAGTTGGTACTGGTCAGAGTATTTTGTCACAGCAATGAAGAATCAAACTAAGACACACACACACAGAGAGAGAGAGAGACAGAGACAGAGACACACACAGACATACACAGAGAAACACAGACATACATACACAGACATACATACATAGACACACAGAGACAAATAGATACACATATAGAAACACACACAGAGATACAACACAGAGACAGAGACACACACATATAGGCACATATACACACAGAGATACACAGACATACACATATAGGCACATATACACACAGAGATACACAGACACACAAAGAGACACACATAGACACAGATATATAGACAGACAGACACACACACACACACAGTGGGGTAGGGGTGTGATTCAAACAGTTTTTTAATGTGTAAATGAACTATCTGAGGCTCTTTTTAATATGCAGAATCTGATTCAGTAGTAGAGTGTGGGGCTGGGATTCTGCATTTCTAACTAGCTCCCAGGTGATGCCCACACTGCTTGTTCACTACACACCCATTGAGTAGCAAGTCTCAGTAAGTGAAATAACTGCTCATCTCCATTCTAAACAAATGGCCCACTTCTTTGAAATGAGCAGCTTTGCTGCAGAAAGCAGTCTTTCCCTGGTGTCCTTAGTCACATTCACCATGTGAAGTAAGTGGACTTCCTGCACAGCTGTCTTGGGGCTCGGGTCACAATCACCCGTTGATGACCAGCAGAAGTAGAGGCCAGAACAAAGAGACATTCACAGGCCTCAAAGCTGGGTAGTTGCTTCTAAAATAACTACACTGAAAGGGTGAAGATATGGTCAAAATTGAAACTTGAAAAGATGTAGCCACATGCTATTCTCAAAAATATACTTGGAAAATTATAATATTTTATTTTGAAAGAAACTTTGAAATCCAAAGTAAATATTCTTGTCTAGAAAAAAAAAAGACAAAACAAACAAAAGATGTATGTGGAATTGGAAATAAAGGTGCATTTATGCCATTATTTGGAACAAATGCTGATGGCACCAAGAAAACGATGGCATGACTTGGAGGTGGGCTCTGGGGCCATACTGAGTAGGTTAAAAAAAAAAGTCGAGAGAGAGAGAGAGAGAGAGAGAGAGAGAGAGAGCACTCCACATGAGCATGATACAGAGCAATATTCAATCAAGCTGGCTCTGAATATTCCCAGACTTGAGTGCAGCCAATGAACCAAAGTTTTGTGGAGCCTCAGCTGCAAAGGGCTGGGCTTGATCAGTCACAGTAGATGTTCGAACTTTTGAGGGAAACACATCAGTGCTTGGCATCATTCACACATCACATGAGCCACTTGAACAAGATGGTTTCCAGTTTCTACATTAAAATTATACTTCATTCCTTTCAATGACATCATAGCTTTGCAAAACTGAATTAAGATAGTTGCTATAATAAAAAGGAAGCATAGCACAAAAATCAATGCAGAACAGGAAATGAAGGGAGAAACATCTAATCCGAGCCCAACATCTGAGAAGTTGTGCAGTGCCCAACAGGCACATACATCTCATTAGTAAGGAACTGTGGTTAGTTAAGAATGAAATAAAGGGACTGGAGAGATGGCTCAGCAGTTAACAGCACTGACTGCTCTTGCAGAGGACTGGGATTCACTTCCCAGTACCTACATGGCAGCTAACAACTGTTCATAACTCCAGTGCCAGGGGATCTGACACCCTCTTCTGACCTCCGCAGGCATTGCATGACACAGGCACACTTACACACATGCAGGCAATACACTCACACAAAAAAAATAAAAATAATAAATTTTTTAAAATAATGAAATAAAAATACTATTCTCAGGGGGATTAGGGAGACATTGGTTAAAGGATGCAACTTCCAGTTAACCAGGAGGAATAAAGTCAAGAGATTTATTGTACAATATGGTGACTATAGGTAATGTATTGTACACTTGAAAATAAATAAATTTAAGTAAAGTGTATATCAATTAGTTCAATCTAGCCATTCTACAGTGTATACATATCTCAAAACATATGATGTATACAATGCCTCCATACAATTTTTATCAAAAATACTTATAAAAAGAAAAAATACTTTTCTTTCAATGAATGTATTTTTTCCAGTTACTACATTATAAGGACATAAATATTTATTTCGTTGCTTAGATCTAACCACTAATAGATCTAAAATTTTGTTGGGCCTAAAAGTGATATAAAAAAATTACTAAGAGATTAAGCTACCAGGAATAAAGTAAGGTTGGGACCTTCTACATAAATCCCCTTTTTATATATATGAGAAGTTTCTGGAAAGGGAAAGCAAGGAAGATCCGAGGGAATACATGGAGTGGAACCAGAGTTGGATGCTACCCAGATATAAAGGATCACAACAGAATGACACTTCTCATTTTACACTTAAGCCACTTACAAAATGCAAAGTTTAACTTGGGTGCTTACAGGAACATGATAGATCTGGGTGCTTTCATCTTTAGCCTAGAGGATAGACAGTCCGATCAGGAAAAGGCTGAAGGAGATGCTAAATCTGTGAGTGAAGAATGCTAAGACAGATACTAGAGGGAAGTTCACTGATTTAATTGGGCTAAATCAATGCTAGTAAGAAAATCTCAGAAAAATTCAACTGCAGGTCAAAGCTATGAAGCCTGTGGTACGGAGCCAAGCCATAGATAAGGCTGGTCTGGCACCATAAGAAGGTACATAGCTGCAAGTTTTTCAGGCTTGAGAAGAAAAAAAGAATAATTGGTAGATGGTTTGGGTCAGAAAACTCTAAGACCCTCCCTTGGTTATAGAATAAATGCACAAAGATAAATGGACCTCTTCAGTTTATAGTCATTTTATTTGTAGCCAGAAAGCATCAAAATGAGTTAACATAGCCCAAGGACTAAGGAACATAAATGTAGTCTCCTCCAAGAGACACCAAAAGGTACACAAGTAGCTATGTTATCATGACCTAAGGGAGGAAATTACATATCTAATGGTTCCAGGCTAAAGAATAATGCTCTGTGAAATATTTAAATGCTCAGAATCTCTACTTTTTTGTAAGCAGATAGTTTGAACCTTCAAAGTGAAATGTCAGGCTTAGAGAATTATCCTGAATACTTGCAGGTTTGCTGAATAGAGGCCAATAGAACAGCAGAAATAGTGGTGTCTCACGGGATGACTTGCTACAGAGGGAAGCACAGGGACAGCAGCTGATGGCATCAAGAACTCTATCTGGCCAGTATTCTCAATGTGGTCTACCAATCACTGCCAGGCTCCCAGTCTGGGAGTGGGCACCTGCACATGCAACAAGCAGTGCTAGAGTGAGGCTACTCCCCGTCATGAGGGCTAGAACCCACTGTTTCTTCTGCTGCTCCTTCAGCTTCTACAAGTGCCCTGGGTGCCAAATGGACATTTTACTGCCTTCATAGACTGGCCAAGGAGCATTTTATCTTCTTGGTCATTTACCCTCCCAATCTCTAGCCCCTGCTATTCTGAATCTGGCTGGGGGTACATTCTGGCCAGACTTCCTCCTCCGGTTCTGACTTTTGCTCATTCTAGGAACTTCTTGACCTTTGAATCTTGTTTCTGTTTCCTCAGTCTTACTCATGTTTCCTGGATCTCACTTCCTCACTCTGCCAGCTCCAGAACATTGTAACTGAACCTGAAGACAGAGTGGCAGAGATGGAGGAGGCTCCAAGGAAAATAGTAGGCTACATTCAGAGGGAACAGCAGTCTGAGGACTGGATCATCCTCTCCATCAGCCCTTTATCACACCAAACGTGGTAAGGAAAAACAACCAAGAGAAGTTAAAACTCCCTCTATAAGAGAGGGGAAAGATCTAGCAGATCCAGATAAATAATTCTGGGAAAAAGATTTGCCAAATAGCCAATTTAAAGAACCTAAAGGTTCTGAGAAAATTCAAAGTTTTTCTCCTTTCAAAAGAAACTTTACAGACCAGAAGAGGAACTAAATCATGTTTCAGACAGACAGATAGACAGATAGATATTTGGATAACCATATATATATATATGGTTATCCCAAAATTGTTGACTTCTCTTTCTTAGGGAGCCTATAAACATTTGGTGGGTTCTATAAAAGCAGACTAAGGATGTGTAGCTGGCTTGGACCTCACTCTGTGCAGCTAACTAGTTCATCCAGAGGCCAGCAGCACTGGGAGATTGTTATCCCTGAGTTTCTAATGGCTAGGGATAGACATCAGCTGCTGGAAGTTTATTGTGAATTTCTTGTGTCATATCTGAGAACAAAGGTCTCAAGGCATAAGACAATCTTCATAAACCAGGCATTTTCTCATAGTTAAGTAAAGGAGGGCTTCCCTAAATATGCTCTCAGGACACTCCATAGACTTTGAAAATGATTTCGAGATTGAAAGAACCTCGACAATCACCCAATTCAGCTCCTTTGCTTTGAAGTGAAGAAACTCAGGCCCAGAGAGGTCTCTCAGAATCCCATATGGACCAGAACACACGAGAGCAGCATCCAGGGTGTCCCTGTGCCAGGCTGGGGATATGCCTCTCTATAACACACTGAAGGCACAGACTGATCATCAAGGTGACTTGCAGTAGTTACTACAGACATCCAGAAAAAGATAGACTAACTGATAACAGTTGGGGGATTCCCTCCTCTCTTCAGAAAAGATGATTCTTTTAGAATGTGCACCCCAACTATATATCATACGCATGATCTGCAAGGCAAGGGACTGACAGAAAAATCAAAAAACCTGAAAGGAAAAAAGGAAAAACAGACAGAAGTACTTGAAGAGAAAAATTACTTCCTTCAGTCTCAACCTACACAAAGGCTCTCCAGAAATTTGCAAGACTCTTGCCATTTAAGCTCTTATATGCAAAGATCAAATTGATCCAACAGCCCAGAAATGGAAAAGTGGGAGAGAACAAAGTCCGAGTCTTGAGGTTCCCAGGAGGAAGGAGGGTGTATACTTGAATGCGAAACAAATGCACAAGAATGGGAAAAATCATGGAAAGAGCCACAACCAACAGAGTTTGACAGCATCCTAAAAAGACTGCTGAAGAAATTTAGGGCTGGGTTTGATGATGACATTTCCATAGTAAAGTCCTATCAAATCCGGAGTTCTACGGCTCAGGGAAACTAGGTAGCCCATGACTTGGATTCTTCCTTGGTCTTCCTCACAGGACAAAAACAAAATCTTCAAGGAAAATCGCAAACATGTTTATTCAACACCTAGAATCATGCTAGGTAGAATAATTTTGGTGGTCTGAAAAAATGTCTCAGTCAGACAAAACAGAGAGACTGCAAGAGTGGAAGAGTTTGGGAAAACTGGGCCAAAGTAGAAAGAAGAAATTAATGACCTCCTTTTGGAAGCAAAAGATGTGTCTGGTGCATTAGGAGATGGGGAAAGGAAATGCTCTGCTAGCGATAAGCGGACGTCTCATGAACCCTGTGGCCTCCCAGCAGCCCAGTTATCCTGGCTCAAAATCCAGACATTACAATCAGAGTCTATGAGAATTATAACAAATTAAATCATATAACCAAGGCTGATGCTAGAAGTGATGCATTACAGAATCGGGTAGAAAATGTTAAAAGTCATTTCTTTTACTAATTTATGTAAATGTTTTTGGAAAATGGAACACACACACACACACAGCCACAAAGTAATTTTTGTACCAGACACTGTGAAAGTATAGTATTTTATTATTTATTATGAGGAAATCACCTTTTTTCTTAAAATTTCTAAGACCTTATAGGTTAATAGTTAACAGAATAAACTATTTGTCATAATCCTCTTGAATTAAAGAGTTAGATTGAGCTCGATTATAGACTGTACAAACCTAGAGAAATTTTGGCTAGAACAATCATAATCTACAAAGTTGAGCTTAAAACTAACAAAAGTTAACCAGGATTCTCAGAAATTCATGTCTCACAAAACTCCAATAAGCAAGGTAAGTTAGCATATCAGTGGACAGTACAGTCTAGATACCTGCTATGAGATCAGCTGCCTAGTGAATCTAACTGTGGGAAAGACAGCCTAAAGGTCTTTAGTCAGCTGTCTGGACTTAGCCAAATATAGTAAGGCTGCCTGACTGGGCACAATTAAGTTAGGGGCTATCTGCTAGACAAAGGCTGAATTATATTTTGAGGGCCCACTAAGCTTAATGGTAAACATTGGAACCGAGGCAGAAGGGAAAACAACCCCAGAGCTCTGTAAACTTTGTGCAACAGTTAGGCAGGGAAACATCCTCCATTTACCTCCAGAGATTTCTTCAACTTCTAAATAAAGCAGAAGCAGGAAGACATAGAAGAGAAAATGGTATTGCAACTGATGCTAAAAAGACCCATGCCTCTGCTATGCAGCCATCTCTACCAGCCTCAATGTTCCTGTTACTTCGGAACTACCACAAAGTATGCTAGGAGAGTTAGTTTAACTACCCAAGGACAGGTCTGCCCTGAGGGTTATCTAAACCAAGCCTGACTTGACCTCTGTCCGAGCTTTGCATTTGGCAAGAAGCCCAGGGATTTCCCCAGTTTGCACATGGCAGACACTCTCCCTTGAAAGGGAAAAAATTAATTTGACATAAGCAATCAATCCCACTGGAATGTTTGCCTACACTGAGCCAAGCAGAAATGGATCCTAAAGGGAGTATTTCTGGGAGGTGATGGGAATTTTAATGCTGAAAAATGATACTGTGTCAAGAACCTAGTACAATAAAAGGAACAGATACATTTGCACCCAAAGCATGAGCAATATCACATGTATGCACATACACAGCACGGGCATGCATAAATGCAACACATACACGCACATGCAGACTTGCCATTCTCATTGGAAAAGCTCTCTAAGCACATAATTGTCCAACTGAGTTTCTGTTTTTATGTCTTAACAGAAAGCTACAGAGGTTTGAGAGATATTCTCTTGTCCTTTGTGATTCCTGTGGTTGCCAGCCTTGGTTAAAGCACCATCATCCTTTACCACAACCTAAGCCAAACTCTGGAAATGATCTGCAGCTTAATCTCCCTCAAGCCCACACTAACACCAAATCCTGTAAGCTCTCCTGCCATTATTTTCTTGTTTCTTCAACTATGTTTCAGTAGTCTCCTCACTTGAATTCCTGTCTCTAATTTTGCCTCTTCCAACACAATATATATCACAAAGCTCCTGAATTGGCCTAAGTTGTCATTTTTATTCTATCACTTTAAAGCTTATAATGCTTTATAATCTCTTACTGCTTACAAGAAAAAAATATAAATCTGGAACTATGAAAATCCAGGAACTTCTATGCATCTCCACACCCTTTCATGTTGAATCCTCTAATTCTCATCTTTGTATAACTCTCTGCCTTTGCTTACCCTTTCCCTCTGCTTGGAAGCCCATCCCCACCCTGTCACTCTGAACAATGAGCCTGTCTTCCCATCACCTATGTCCTACTCTATGACTACTCCACAAATGCCAAGCAGCCTTCATTACTCCCCTGTTACATCATTCCAACCACTGGTATACCCCTATCATAAACCTGGGATGATTTAGTGTACTTTAAAATCTAGTATGTTTCCCTCTACCAAAATGTGAGTTTTCTGAAAGACTAGAAAAGTGGAGGGAAGGAGATGAAATTCTGTGTGGAAGAAAAGGTAGAAAAAAGCCAAGACAGTAGTTTGATTACCCCATTCTCCTTTTGAGATGATGGCGCTGAACTGGGTTTATACATGCCCTAGGAAGAGAAAAAATGTATTGCTTTCATCACCTTCACTTTCTGACTGCAAGAAAAGTTCCAGAGCATGAGCTAACAGCAGGATCAGTAAGTCAATCCTCCCATACCTTGGGCAATTCTGGATGAAGGCATTATCTAGGAAGCCTGGCAGATTGCTAATTGCAGACTTAGCATCCAAAAGAGCAGGCCAAGGGATGATAGGCATTTCAGCCTAGGTTCAGAAATCTCAGAAACTTGGTTCTATTTTCAAAACACTGTTAAGGGCCCAAATGGTATGAGACCATTAGAATGATTCTCACTAGGGGGATCAGTGCCCCAATGCCCCAGTTCACCAAGATCAAGCAAGGATGCTGAGTCACCTCATGAGTTTAGATGAGGAAACTGACCAAGCAGTCTTGAGCTACAAAGACAAAAGGCTTCTGGTGGGCAAAATGTCTCAGAACACAAGGGCAGGAAGGACCTAAAATTGCCTGCCCCACAGCTCCTATCCTCTGGCTTTGCCATTCCTCACTTGCTGTTCATTTAACTGAAAATGCTGTGGATGGAAAATGCACCCAGCTTAATTCTGTGTGACCAACTTTGACAGTGGCCTCAGAGAGAGAAAGGGACTTGCCCAAGCTATGCAAACTACAATATCATTCTCCTGACACCCAAGCCACAGCTCTTCAACCACCCTGCTGCCTTTTGAAGCAGGGTCTTACCATGTGACCCAGACTGGCCTTAAACTTGTCCCCTCCCAAGTACCGGGGTTCTAAGGAAATACCACTAAGCCCAGTGCTACTGCTTTATTTTTGCTGTGGACTTGCAGGGCCTGGCCTAGTTTGCCAGTCTTCCAGTTCCTGCCTCCTTCAAGGAGACAGAGTTGCCATTTTCCCCAGCCAAAATAAAACAAAAGGTGCTTCTAGATTCTAGCATTGCTTGAACTCCAGAGCCCTGGAATGAGAACAGTACATAAAACACAAAGTGTTCTGTGCTAAAAGAGGTGAAAGGATTTGGGTTAAAAAGAACAGTGAACAAACCACTCCACCACAGCAGCAGCAGCGCAGCAGCCGTGAGTCTGACTTCATTTTCCATTTATTTACTACTGACTAAAATCGATCTTATTAACGTTTGCCATATCCTTTCTATAAAATATATGTTCATGGGCACTTTAGACTGATGTTAAAAGAATTAACACCATTTGAGGAAAGAAAAGCTCATCATTTAGAAGGCTAAAATGATTTGGAAAGCAGATCCTGGCAAGGTACAGGGGAAACCAGACCCAGTACAGACTCCTACCTCAACAGTTAGTCATATTTACCAGACCAAAACACAAGCCTCTCTGAAAGCAGGCCTCTGCGGAACAGCTCAGCATGTAATCTATCTTTGCTCCATCCTTCCTCAGACCAAGAGCTCCTTGAACACAGACTGTGCTGCATGCCTCTCTGTACCACAGCACACACTATGTACCAAGTACTCATTAAATGCTTGCATGTTTACATGCAAATAAGCACATACATGTATATACAAGGGATCCAAGCAATGCAGTCTGGCAGTGTTAGAAGCCTCACTTCTTTTTTTTTTTTTTTAATTGAGCTTTTAAATTTTTATACAACATTTCCCACTCAAATCCAGACTCCCTCCCCCATCCATGCCTCCCCCTTTTCCCCCCACTGAACCCTATGCATTCTGCCATACATGCTGAGTCCTATTCATTCAGGTGTTTGTACCCAAATGTCCTTCAGTGTAAATGCATCCACTAGAGTCTAGTTGGCTCATCCAATGGTTATATGTAAGTCATACTCTCCCTCACCCAGCAGCAACCAGTCTCAAATAGTTCTCAATCTAGTGCTAGCCTGCCACCCCTTGTTTAATTGAGCTGACATGGGTTCTGCGTTCGATGTCACCACTGCCACAGGCTCACATGAGCAAGGCTCCAGTGGCCTGGAAGCCTCCACCTCCTTATGTTCATGAACCAGCCCTGGTTCTTACAATCTTTCCACCTCCTCTTCTGCGATGGTCCCTGAATTTCTTGATGTCCTACCTCAAAAGAAAAAGAAAAAGAGGTTTGGGGCTATAGCTCAATGGTAAAATGCTTGCCTAGCCTGTGTGAGACCTTAGATTCAATTTCTGTTTTCTGGGGTTTGTTTCGGGGTTTCCAAAACTCTCTCTCCCCATCTCTCTCTTTCTCTCCCTTCCTCTCTGTCTCTCCCTCTCTCCTTTTCTCCCTCTCTCTCCCTCTCCCCCTTCTCTCCCTTTCTCTCTCCCTCCCTCTAGGTCACTCCCTCCCTTTTTCTCCCTCTCTCTCCCTCTCTTCCTTACCCCCCTCTCTCCCTCCCTCTTTCTATCTCTGCCTCTCTCTCTCCCTCTCCTTCTTCCTCTCTCTCACATGCATATCTTTATGTGAAAGTATATGCACATTTATATGCAAGCATGTGGAGGTAGGATGACTTCAGGTATTATTCCTCATGTACCATCCACCTTTGTTATTCCTCTTGTACCATGCACTTTTTTTTTTTTAAGATAGGGTCTCTTACTGACCCGGGACTTGCCAAAAAAGCTAGGCTAACTGGCCAGAAAGTCCCATGGACCAACCTGTCAGTGTCCACCTCCCCAGCATTGGGATTACCAGCACCTACCACCATGCCCAGGTTTTTTTTTTTTAACTTTTACAAAAACTTTATTGAGAATGTCATACGTGTATATAAGGTGTTTTGATCAAATCCATGCCCACTCCCTCCCCTCCAACATTCCCCCCTCTGAAGAATTAACCCTAAAATCTTTTGACATTTTTGGCCTTTGGAACAGATTATGTTGTTAACAGGCCCAAGGACATTTTGATTTTTAGCCAAGAAACTGGCTACTTTTCTTTGGGGTCTTATTGCCCTAACTGCCTAGCCAATTTGTACCTCCTATTCCTATCATGCCATCCTCTGAAGGGGTTACCCAAACTGCCAATAGTGAATAGAGACACATACCACTCTGGCTTCTTCCATGATGAACAAGGACACAGAGTGATAGAAGCCTCACTTCTAAACCCTTGTTTTCCCAAATTATGTTTAACTCACTTTTTTTTTAAATGCTATGTACTTTCCTCTTTTGCATGTCCTTACATATATTTAACCTCCCCCTTCCTCTGCCAGAGAATTTATTTGCCTTGGGTAAGTTTAGGATAGTTATAGCAGCAGGCAAAGAGAAAATGTCAATGTTCAGCTGTTGATATCCGGGATAGGATTTTTTTTTAGTATGCAGCTTGAATTCTTAAATTCCTGTGCACATAACAAGAGCCAGCCTTGGTGGACCTAGCTGGAAGATTACTTTGAACCAGAGATTGAGGGTCTTGAGGATACAACATAGGGTGGGCTTCTGTCATGAGGAAAACAAGAAAGCCCTCCCCATGAGCATTTGAGGATAGTGGGGAGTGGGGACAATTCAGTCTAGACCAGATAGCAGGGCCCCGGCCTCCTATTATTTACAGTCCTACCTCTAGTACTAGCCCAGTTTTGAGAAAGGCAGTTTTACAAAGACTCCATTAGGTATAACAGCATTTAAAGAACCTAAGGACCCTTCCTTCCTGCCCCCCAAGTAAAATTTCGGCTCTCTAGAGCAAAGGTTCTATTTTCTTGTGTTCTCACAGCTGGACTAAGCAACCTGAGCATTCACAGATCTCTTTGTTTCTTAGTGATAGTACTCTGAGAATCAGTGACCAAGGAAAGGCCTGAAGTCAGGACTAAGAGACTGCCATGTACCAGAACTTTGATTCCATAGGCAAAGAGTAAGGACTCCAGTATTAATGCTGGGTGTCAGCACAATACTCCAAAACGCAACACTGCTGCCACACTTTTGTCAACATCCACATCAGAGATCAGATCAGCTCCACACAAACAACAGAGCCAAAGAGCAAGCACACCTTAGCTCCGGCCTTCTCCTGCCCCCACTACCACAGCACAAGACAACAGGAGCACCTCCATGCACCCAGACTCTGATCTGAAGAGAAGTGATGAAGGCAAGGGGAGAGGAGGAATCTAAGCAACTAGGCAATTTACTTCAACAATGCATTAATTCAAAACAGAATAGTCGAGAAAAGAAGCAGTATCTTATAAAGCAAACAAAATTGAGTATGAACATAGGAATTCGCTCCACTTAAGAAAATTTCAAGAGCTACATTTTCTTTGCATATCTAGGTAGTAAGAAGTAAGTGTCCAACTGAACCACACTGCCAGCCAGCTGAAAGAAACCCTCAGCATTGTTGGCAGTTAGATGAGCTTTTCCTCTGCTCTCAAATGGACATTTCTTGCAAAAGCAAATGCAACATATCATGAAATGTTTTACTCCATCTCCAGTGCTGCCAATTTCTACCAGACACGAAAAAACACAATCCTTGAGTACAGGACAAGATGTCACTCCTATCCAAGTCTCCTAGCTCAGCTTTCCACCACACTCAAAATCAGAGGATACCCCAGAGAAGAGCTGACAAAGTCAGTGCTTTTGTTTTTCCAAAGCATTTTCTTTCTATCATCTCACTTTATCTCATACTGTTCTTATGAGGTGCATAGGAGGGAAGTATGCTGACTCCTTCCTTCAGATGAGGAAAGAGAGGTTCCATCTATCAGAACAGGAACAGTAACCAACTTGGCCAAGTCACAGAGCTATTTAGTGGTGGTAGGACTGGAAACCAAGGTCTCCTGAATCATATCCTTAGATTTTTCTTAGCCAAGCACACACTACTGCTTTTGTACACTCACCAAAGTGCTCCCTTGGTATCAGAGTTATCTTACACTGAAGCCCACAGAACACGTGTAGCTTTTTTGGCTAATCGAGACTGTGAATCTGGCTCTTAATTCACTTTAAAGCACATAGTAAAAGAGGCCAAGAGTAGCTTTATCATTCATTTAAATGTCACTAACAGAGCATCCTTAATCATTCCACAGGAAGTTATCCTTTGGACAAGGACAGGCTGTTCCACACTCTCCTGTGGATAAAAGCACTTCTGCATTCAGAACCTACAGTTGTCCTGGTCACCTTTGAAAAGGATAAAAAAGAAAGAAAAATTTTAAAAAATGAGTGGCCCTTCTTAGTATGGTTTGAACTAAATGGTGTCCCAAAAAATACATTAGTCCATGGAAATTCTGGGTTATAGATGTTTATCTTTCAAAGAGTAAATAAAATATAACACACCCACATAACAGAATATGAGGTAGAGATGTGTGAACTGACTTGGGAAAATGACTATGATTATAAAGTGATAAGCAACTTGCAAAAGAGCAGACATAGCATGATTCTTTTCTGCTATGCAAAAATAGCAGTGCATTTATGCAAACACATATTTGTATCTGTAACAGGTACAACTATCTGTTAAATTCATCAGAACATTAGGAGGGAGGAGAGAAAAAGAATATTCACCTTTGACTACGTGTTCTGTACATTTGTTTTGTGTATTTTTATTAGTGTCAGTGCCTTTACCCTTCCAGGGAACTGAAGAATCTTCTGTTGCCTACATTACCCTCATACAAGGTTAACTAGCTTATGACTGTCTTACTTTGCACAGTGAAATATATGTGTCCTATTGCATTTTACATTTAAATTGGAAAAATATCTTTGTTCATGAAAAAAATCAAACTATCGCCCCACAATTTTTTTTCATCTTAATTCAATAATCAAAAACAAATCATAATTATAAAGACCAGAAGGAAATATATCAAAAGTTAACAAACAGGAGAAAACAAGTTAGCAAATAGGTATTCTCTCTGGGTGAAGGGGAGGGGGTATAGTAGCTTCAGATCCTCCGTATGTCACATTTTCCAAGTGTTCTGAATTGATCAGCTTTATAATGATCCCTTATACTTTAAAGATAACCCATTTGATTAAAAAAAGTAAGTTTCTATAAAGGTATACCTTAAAATCAATCTCTCTGAATGAACATTTGTTTTACTGTTCAAATTTGCTAACTTAAAGGTGATTTTTAAAAATATTATATGAGTCAATGTATGCATGCAATTCTCTTTCTGGTTGGTTTCTGGCCATCTTTTTCCCTAGTCCAAGGCCATAAACTGCAAAAGGAAAAGCACCAAGCATTTTTTACTTGTTAATAGTCCTCTTAGTAACTGACAACACTAGACACATTCAGTTACCCATTCAGTACCAACTAGTTGGTCCATTTGCATGTTTGGACTTTCCTACAATGGTTTTTCTAAAAGTAGAGTGCATCTTTATTTGCTTTTCCCATGCCTATGAAATATGTGAATATTTATAATAAAGTGTTACAAAGGATCCCCTCTGACTAATCCAGATTCAATAAATAGCTATATTCCACAGTGTTAATTTTATGTCTTTTTAAGGTAGAATTGCCTTCCCAAAAAGAAAGATTTTTTATTTCCTTAGCACAATTCCCAAATGGCCTACACACCAATAATTAGCTTTTTAAAAAATCAGGCTAACAAATACTAATTAAGTAAGTATTATCTGCAAGGCATTTCGTTAGGTGTTGAGAAGAGGAGAGACAAGCCCAAAGCAAAATATATATACAACATAGTTGGTGAAAACAGACATGGACATTTTCCAAGGTAGGTCCTCCCAAAGGTACTGAAGCCATCAGTTTCAATAAGGATTTGTGAAGATGCTGGTGTCTAAACAAGACTGGTGCACGTGTTTGTTATTCCCCACTCCAGATTTCTTGTCCAAGCCACCAGTCAGAGACAGAACACAGGAGTCCACTACTTTTATCCCTAACCCTGATCCCACAAGATTAAGCAGTGTGCATTAGTCTTACTTACTTACCTACTTACTTAGCTGGCATGCCATACGAGCCCACTCTGACCTCACTGGAAAGATCATCTTTTATGTAATTCTCATTCATTCTTCAGAAAATGTGTCCAGTCTGGCTCCTCTCTTCCTAAGCTCCCAGTCTCTCAGTACTTGCAGATGACCTCAGTTCCCATGCACTAAAGCAACTAAGATCAGCATAAAAACGGCCCTAGCCTCTGACTTGAAAACCACCTAGACTTCTCACATATCCACATGAGCAGTGACTGTTCCTTCCAGATAGAACCTCTTCACCCAGAATCTCATCCTTTTCTGACTGTTGAGGAAGCTGACACCTATCCTCCTACCCTGCCCACAAGCATTCAACATTTTAAAATGTTCTCCTACTGTGTCTTTTCATACAGAAGATTTTCTACTCTCTGAAAAAAAAGACAATTTCATTATACTTGATAATCTATTATCAACTTCTACTAAAGTATAATATTCAGGCATAAGGGCCCACACGCCTTGCTGAAATTTCACATAGCCATAATAAAAAATCACAGCGCTATCAGTGCTCCCCAAATGTCCTTTTGGTTATTATTTAATTTTTTTCTCTTTCCTTTTATTACCAAACTTCCTGAATGGTAGTATGTAGTCAGTGTGCTCCTTTTACCACCATCTCACCCATTTCAGTTCAGGTAACTCCTCTTCGGTGAAGCCTCTCCACACACATATGGTGATTCTCTGCACTCTCATGGTACAGTGTGCCATTATCCTCAGGGCACTTATCACACTACACTGCCATTATCTTTTATGTGACAGGCAAGTCATCTAAATTGCTGCCCTCCTTGTGGGAAGGATCATTTCTGATTTATCTTTGCACTGCCACTGCCTGGCACTTAGTAGGTACACAGCTGGAGATTGACACTTGGATGGATGAATAATTATAAGAACAAAGAACGATTCACTGAAATAAAGTAGTCTGCTAAAATTAATGAGTTATTTGTTCCAGTTCCCATCAAAAGCAATAATATTTAGCTGTCCAAACTCAGTGGTTGGAATCCTTAAAAATGTCTAGAAAACTGTACTGATCTCATACTTAGTTAAGCGTGTCCTTATACTCAAGTATCTGCCAATGCACTCGGGTGTAGAGAAGAGGCTGGGCATCTTGAGCTTTCACCCTGATCTAAAGCTGTGACATTAATGGTGCGTCCTTCAATGGCCACAATCCCATCAGGGAGTCCTGCCAATCTTTTTCCCCAACTGTTGATGAACAGCTCCTCCCCTTCCTCACACCCTCCTTTCTAGGACAGTAAGTAGACTGAGACAGGAATCCCACAAGAGATCCAGACCCCTCCTCTCAGCCCCCTTTGTCACATCCAATTAACCATCTGTCAGCCTCCAGGACCCCTTCTAGGCTCAGTGTCCAGCTGCCAGCTCAATACTGTGTGCCCGCCACCTCTACCTTATGATGCTCAATGTCCCTGGGCTATAGAGCAAGAGTGTAAGATGGAGATTTTAAACACAGCCCTTGTTCCTGCCTGTTGTGCTCTAGAATAAATGTAACTCCAAGTTTAAAACTAATATCCCCATCTACCTCTGCACAGCAAAGGAAGGGAGGAAGAAAAAAAGGAAGAGGAAAGGAATGAGTAAAGGAGGAAGATAAGAAAGAGGGGAAGGCAGAGAGGAAGAAAAAGAGGGGAGGAAAGACAGACAACTGAAGCATCATAATTTTTGTGATTTGGAATATAAAGGGATTCATCCAGCTGGTAATATAATAGCAATGAAATATATAATATAGTCATAGTATACATCTATATTATATCACTAGCAATAAAATATAATTATGTAACTATAATATGAATATAAATTTCAAAAAACTATTATACCCATTTTATAGATGAAGAAACTAGAACTAAGAGAGGTTATCACTCACACAGTCACACAGCCAGCAAGTTCCTGTTCTGCTTTAAAATTCTCAAATTCTTGGACTGGCCCACACCTAGGAGAATCCCATCTCCTACTCCAGTGAAGATAAGCCTGATCTCCCTTAACCACACTTTGGTAAGTAGCAGCATCCAGATTTTCACCCCTCTGGAGGACCATGTAAGGCCTCTGAGGATTCTTTGGTGAAACAGGGCTTTTCCCTTGATGATAGGTTGAGTTTTTCTCTAAGACAAGTTTGGAAGACATCTGGAAGGAATGCTTTGGAAACAGTGGAAAGATGGTGGCATCTTCCTTCTTGCTTATGGGGTTCCTCCTCATAAGAAAGAAGTTTTTCCTTAATCCCTGATCTGCTTCTGCTTCCTACTGGAGGTCTAGAGGCATTTAGGAAACTAAAACTTCACGAGCAGATGACAGCTCTAGTGATTTCCAGTCCCTTGGTGACCAGACCTGGTCCCCTCCCTAGAAGACTACTTAGATACCTTCTTGTTTGAGTTTACTTCCACTCTGCTGTCTTCACTTACCCACCTCTACCACTTACCTTCCTAGATCATTCTCTGTAGCAGGTAATTCTGCAGATCCTACTAGCCTAGAAGAGCAGTTCCACTTTAGGAGTACTAACTTTTCTGTTCGAAGATTTCAGAGGGTCATACCAGCCACACCACCCATACCACCTACTTCACAGATTGCAATACCCTTCCCAAGCTTAGTGTCCCTGACCCCTGCAACAGAGGTGTTCTCTCCATAGGAACTGTCCATTAGGCACACTGTCTCCTTGGGTCCTGGCTAACCCATGGCTTTACTAAGGTCTGTCTTCCTTCTGGTCCCCAAGAAAGAACCTCTTCCTATAGCTCAAGGCTGACTCCTCAGCTGACCTTAAGATCCACCCCTCCAGGCTAGGCTTAGAGATTTAGCTGAGTGGTAGAGCATGCTTGCCTAGCACACCTAAGGACCAAAGTTGGGTGCTAAGCAGCACAAAACAGACACATTTCCAGGTTCATCCAGGACCTTCCTCCATCAATTCTCTTCTCTTTCCTAAATACTCATTCTCTGCCTCCTGCCTTCCTTCTCCCTCTTTCCTACCCCAGGTATTCATATATCTTCCTTACCTAAAAAAAGCCTACCCAGTCTGTTCCCCAACTCCAACTACTTTACTATTTTTAATCTCCCCTTTACAGCCAAACCTTTCCAAAGAGTCATCTATATGCACTCCCACCACATCCTCCCCATCCACTCACTCTCTATTCCTCTTGCAGTCTGAATTCCACCTCCCCATTACAGGATTGAAACTGTAGTTTCAAAAGTTAACTATGATCTCTCTGTTACCAGAACCACGGGTGTTTTCTCAAATCCCATCTCCTTCAACCTCCCAGTAACATCAAACCCTGTTGATCACCTGTTTTCCCCTAAGCATTCATCTGTCTTTGTTCTCCAGCCCTTCACTTGAATTCAGTCCTTGGCCCTCTGCCCCAAAGTCTGTGTAAGCTTTTCATTTATTATCTCATCTATTCTGATAGGTTCAGCCACAACTTCTTTCAGATATCTCCTCAATCTATATTCTGACTCTGGCCTCCCTCCAAAGCTCCAGACTCCCTTCCATAGCCACCTACTGAATCAACACCTCCTTTAGCTCTTTCACTGACACCTGAAATGCAACATATCCCACGGCAAATTTTCCAAATCCTCCCTCTCCTCCTGCCTCCCCACAGCTGCTTCCTCTCCTGATTTTCACTAACAGTACCTCAATCCTCCCAGCCACCCAGGCTCTAAGCTTTAAAGTAAGCTTGGAATCTAGCCTCCTCGACGCTTTTATATCCAATTTGTCAGGTCCTCTAGACTCAACATCTGAAGTCCCCTCCTTTCCACTTCTACCATGGAGCCTCAACTTCAGACCTAACCTATCACGGTAGTCTATCCGTCCCTGGCCAACATTCTCTCCTTCACTCCAACAGACACTCCACAGGGCTGCCAGATTGATATTCCCCATCATGCCATTGCCCCATTCAGAGAAATTGAGAAGTTCCTCAAACCAACTGCAGAAGGACCCAACTCATTAACTTTCCATTCAAAACCTTCATGATTTAGAAGCCCAATAAATGCTTGATAAACAAAGCAATCAATATGGTCCCCACCCACTTCTGCACATTTTTTACCTCTAGCCTCTTGGTCACATAAAATGGATTATTTACTATTGCAACTGAGCAAGAATGTTCATGTCTCCTTCTACTACTGTTCCAACAGAGGAAAGCAATACTTTCTAGTTTTCCTCCCAATCCTTTCCATCCTTCAAGTTCCAGCTGAAGATATAACCACTCCCTTAAGTTTACAATTCAACCACCACTTTTCATTCTGTTGCTTGTTTAATCCCTGGTATCCATGTTTTCTAGTTGGTGCTTGACTCACTTCTAATAATTATATGGAGTGGAAGGGGAGGAGACTAAGGCAATTCTCCAAGTTTCTTCTTTACTTTCCTGAACTAATTCCTCTGCCCTCCAAGCTTATTCTTTCTGTTCCCTCACTTCTCAGCAGACACAATTTCAAGGAACGCTATTGATTCAACAATCCTATGGCTGTCAGTTATTTCCTAGTTATTTTACTGTCAGTCATACAAACATAAAGGAGAGTCAGAAGTCTGAACTACAAACAGAGAAGAAGCAGAATGGGACCAATTCTCTGCACTCACCTGAGGCTCAGCAGAAGCAAACAAGAGCTCTATTCCCATCATGCTCCTCCCAATGGCACTGGACAATGTAGCTCAGGGCCTGGGAAGGGGCTGAGGGGCTAGTACTTTTATCTGTGCAAAAGGAAAAAAACAGAAATGCTCTGACCTATTGTCAGAGGATGGCCCACGCAGTCCCCTTGGGAAACTAAAATGAAAAGAATTGACTGCCTCTCTTTCTGGACTGAAAGTTCCTGTATAGGTCAGATCAAATAAGATACTATTTGTCAGAAGAGGCACTTAGAGTAATAGAATGCTTGATTTGGAACTAACTATCCCCATATATTTGGATAGCATTGTAAAACTTATAAAAAAAAATCCCTTCACGGTGTCTTATTTGAGTCTCTCAACAATTCCATAAGGGAACAGGGGTGGAAGAGACTATTATCCTCATCTTACATAGATGTCAAAGTCACATGTACAAGTCACTCAGATAAGTAGGGAGCAAAAAAGAGTACTGCCTTCCTGCTCTCATGCATGGACTTCCTTCTCAGACTTTTTCTCCCCTTCCAACCAATTAAGTCCAAGTGTCCTCAAGGGAGTATATTTATATGTATATCCACTTCACTTCCTGCTCTGTAGTCTTTCCTATAATGGTTTTATATACCCACAGTATATGACTGCAGTGGACACCCAGTAAGTATCTGACTAAATGAATGGAAGAGCACTGAGGCCCAAAGTTGGCTTTCTAAATCTACAGGAGGAGGAGGCAAGGCTCTCCCTCCACCATGCTGCTATTCTGGTATCCTCCCCATGCATTTCAAAACCCTGCTAGGCAGCCTTTCAGAGGGACTCCAGGCTCTGTGCCACCTCAGCCACTGCATAACTGAAACAAGAATACTACTACCATACAATCTCTTGGGACCCTGCTCATATGATTCTATGGCAATGGTGTCAGCATACACAAGTCCCATGCAAATTCAGGCAGACAAAAACCCAACATAGAACTGGGGAAATGAACAGCAGACCCCAATCTTAGCTGAAGAAATATTGGCAATTGATTTCTCCTAGGTCAGGAAGAGCTGGTCTTCCTAAAACAAGGGACTCTAGATAGGCTGATGTGACGTCAGTGAATGAATTTGCACTAGGGAACGTCTGGGGAACTGACGACACAGTGGGCCTTAACACGGATGACAGAGTAAATAGGTTCCAGTTGGGGGATGCTATAGGAGGGTGCCAGAAGGGATGGGGGATAAAGATGATTAAGATTGTTTGAGATGTTCTGTATGAAATGCACAAAAATTCAATAAAAACAAAAAAAAATTAAAAAAGGAATACTACTACCAACAACTAGGGTTTCTGAGCTCCCACTATGTGTCAGTAGATGCCTTACATATACTTTTTTCCTACTTGTTCCTCTCAAACTGTGAAACAAGCTTTGTTAGTCCCATTTAGAATTCCTGAGGGTGAGAGATAGCAGCCAATTTACCCAAGATCATATCCCTAGTTAGTGCTATGCTTATCTGATCCAAGATCCATGATCTGGCTATTCCAGGATTTCTCAACCTCAGCACTATTGATAGTTTTTGATTGGATAATTCTTTGTTGTTCTGTTCACTATAAGGTATTTAGCAGCACTCTTGACCTCTACTTTTAGGTGCCCATAGTAACCTGCTCCACAAGTTTTGACAACCAAAAATGTCTCCTGATATTGCCAAATGTTCCCAGAGGTGGGAAGACAGCATTGCTTCTGGCTGAGAACCCCTGCACTATTCTCTATTGCCTAACTTCAGAGACTGATTGTAAATACAACCAGGAGGAACTCTGAAAAGTGTTCATTCTCCTTTGTCTATAGGAACCCCTGGTTCATTTGTTTTGATTCTTGTTGATATTTACAATCAAGAAGATGTTTATTACTTACAACCTCATTTTCTTTTGTAGCTTTAGTTCATCTGAATGCCTCTCTCTTCCCTCAAAGAACTAGGATGTAGTTGGATAGAATGTGCCAAAAACTACATTACTGGCAGCCTGTGGTGCAAAGATGAAACCTAGCCTCTGCAACCTTACAGATATAGACCTGGAAGTCACTGATATGTTCTGAAATACAACACTGTAGAAATGGCCTATCTCAAACACAACATTCTCTCTCCAGAACCACCAAGTCCCCTCAATACTCCTCCAGAAGTTCCTGAAAAATGTTGTAACTGCTGGATGCATGACAGATGGAAGTGGAAGGGAATCAAGAAGGTACAAAAGACACGAGCTAAGCATCATGTTTACCTTGTGTCAAGGGTAAAGTCAAAAGAGGATGTTTTCCTCTGCTGCAAAAGGAGATAAGAGAATCTTTCTCCATTTAGGTGCCTGGCAATACATAGATTGAGTGTTGATATTTACTTGCACACAAAGTTGCTATTCCAAAATCTTCCTTGCCAATGATCTGGACTGACAATAGTGTTTTTGTTGGTTTGTTGTTGTTGTTTTAATGTGTGTATGACTGTTATGCCTGCATGTATATAAGTGCACCCATGTCATGCAGTGCCTGTGGAGGACATAAGAAGTTGTTGAATCCCCTGGAACTGGAGTTATGGATGGATGGCTGTTAGCTGCTATGTGAGTGCTAGAATTTGAACTCAGGTCTTCTGCAAAAAGAGCCAAAGCTCTTAACCTCTGAGCCATCCCTCCAGCCCTACAATAGTTTTGGTTTTCTTTCTGAACATACGGGATTCAGTTACTATCTAAAAGAAGTTTACAAAATCATGCAGTGAGTACAAGCATACCACCATCTTGATTCAACAGTATTTCACCATATTTTGCTGTTCACTATATCTCTATGAGGGAGGAAGGTTTTTGATGAATCATAAGATATTTTAAAAACTTTTTTCCTTCTCTCTTTTTAATATGAAAATAGGCCCTACAAGTATGAAAGGACTAAACTGCCACATAATACCATTGATATAATAAGTGTAAACAAAGGTGTCACTATAAACTGTGAAAGCTCTCAGAAAAAGGTAGAGTACAGACCTTGAAGAATGGGTTGGATTTGTAGGAGGTGGAGGTAATATAGGGATGAATCAATAAGGGAATTAACGTGTCCTTGGACAGTGGGAAGAGCAGCCTGACTAGAACTAAGCAGTTAAGTAAGGAGATGACCCTTCAGGCACTAGGGAGTTACTGCAGGTTCATAACCCAGGTAGTAAGCTGGGGAAAGGAGTGCTTTAGGAAGAGTGAACTGCCTGCAAGTGCAGTGTGGTGTGAGGTAGAAAAAGGGCAGACTCTGAAGGATGAGATCAGAGTCACGAAGAGTCCATGGGAGGCACGGGGTAGGTGGAGGCTGGCCTGGGGAAGTCACCCTAAGTATGACCAACAGACTAACTATGCTGGTTGATTCAGCAGGGTTTGTTAGAGGAGATAAATTCCTCATATCAATACTAAGGTTTTAAACATCATAACTGGAAAGGTAAAGATGCCACTCACAGAATTAAAGAAGTCAAGAGGAGATGACAGTCTCAGAGTTGGAAAGACACATACAGCTGAGCCTGAACTTGACCAAAGCCAAGCTAAGTAAGCCAAGTAACAGCATCCCTCCAGTTTAAGATGTCTGGGTGCAGAGGTCAAAGCTCAACAGGAAGTGGAATATAGAAGGTATCTCACATCAACTTCTCATTTATCTTCCTAAGTTTCTGCCTTTGCATCTTAAAGAAAGCAGTTTCTCTTGCTCACCAAAGCTAAGCTCTTGGATGTGTTAGGAAACCCACTCTTCTGTCTCCTCTCCTGGTATCCCACACAGCCACTCTAGCATCTTTGGTTTTTCCTCTCCACAGCTCTATCTTTCTCTCTGTCACCCCCAAACCTGCTATGACAAAACTCCTTTTCTGACATTAGTGTTCCTTCTCGTCCCCTCTTTCTGACAAATTGGAAGTGACTATGTCCTACCCACCACCTTGAATAACCCCTTCTAGTCCTGTGCCCCCAGAGCCAGCTCCCAGGGTTTTGTTTTTCTATTCCTCCTTCTCAGGCCTGTCACCACATCAGAGCTCACACTGAATCCCTGGGTTGTCCAGGATCCAGACTCTCTCCACCACTTCCAAAAATAAGACACCTTGCCCTTCTTCCTCTACTCCCTCCCTCTAGAAATTCATGCTTTCAGGAAGTTTCAAATACACCAAGTCTTCCATGTCAGCATGGCCATGCTGTCTTAAGTCTAGATCTCCAACTCCAGAAAAACTCCACTTAAATGTCCACCTCTAATTGTTCATGTCTAAAACTAACACCACTGTCTGCCTATTGCCCTCAACCAGATCACATCAGTCAGGTGGAACACTGTCCTTTGGGCTTTCAACCTGGCTACTTCAGTTTCTTTATGGGCTTCACATCTTTGCCTCAAATCATTAGTGTGCCAGTAAAACCCAATGTTTCTACCTCTAGCAATGTCCCTAGGAGTCACCCCTGATTCCTCATCCTTTTTGACATTAATACAGACCAAGCACCCCCCACCCCACCTCAGTCCTGAATCACTTCTGCATCTCCCTGGGTTCCACCTTTGTTTTTGCTTCTCCACTTCATCAATAATAACTTTCTTCTTCATGATGTGCCCTTGCACCTGTAATGACTCCCTGCTGTCCCTTAATCAAATTCAATCCCTTCTTTAGAAGCTTTCAGGGCTTCCTTTTTCATCCCTATCACATTTATCCAACCCTATTCCCCATCCTCACCAACATACACCTTCCATTTTTGTCAGCCCAGGCTCCTTAAAATCCCATCCCCTGGGGTTGGGGATTTAGCTCAGTGGTAGGGCGCTTGCCTAGCAAGCGCAAGGCCCTGGGTTCGGTCCTCAACTCCGGAAAAAAATAAATAAATAAATCCCATCCCCTGTACCTTTGTCCATACTTCACACCCTACCTCCCTTCCAGGATCATCCAGGGTTCACCTCCTCTAGTTTGATCAACTTTTTAACTTTCAATTCCCTAACACTTAGCAATCAATTAATTGGTAATTTAAAAGATCTTTGAGGGCAGAAACACCTTTGAATATTTCTCCTGTGTTTCATAGCACCCTGGACAGCAGAAGGTTCCTAGTAGGCTTTGAAAAGTCCTTGCTGGTCAGTTGGTGTTTGGTCCTAGTCCTGCGTTTCCATATCTCCTTTCTCTGTCTTATAACCAGGACCAGTTCTTTTTTTTTTTTTTTTAGTTTAATTAAATTAAAATTGAAAAACTGTAACAGACTTTCTCAGACTTGGAACACAGAATTCTCAGCAAGACAATCAGGACTCTACCAATCTATAAAAATAATGAATGCAATCTGGGGACAGAGGGTCCTATATAGCTAGGGAGAGAGGGACCTATATCCATGTGCATACAGGGAAGTGAGATTTAGGGAATATAGCTTAATAAGTTGGTCACAAGAGCTAAAATTCCAAAATATCAGAAAGCAAGTAAGCAAAGCAAGCCAAACGAATAAATTATTTAAAACATGCCTAGTTAGAGACACAGTATGCCAGAGTTTAGTAATTGCCAGTCTTGTCTTTTAGCATGCAAAATTTTCTGCCAGAAAGAAGGGGATGACCCTGGTGGTGGGAACTTTGAAAATTTTGTTTGATGGTTTCTTCATTGTTCAATTGCAAATTGAACAGCCAGGCAGTATAGTGCTATGTTCCACAGAAGAAGGGAATAAAAAGGAAAAGGTTCAGAAACAGTTTTTCCAGGTTTAAAAATCCCAGCAAGAGCCAGGAGACTGGAGTGGGGTGAGGATCAAGAGCAGAGGACAGAGGACCCTGCAGTAGGAAAGCCAGGGTAACCCTTTTGCAACTTGTTACAGGTCATCAGTCATTTTCAGGATTATGTAGAGAGGATTTAAACTTTCTCTGATTCTAAGTGCACATGCAATCTAAGCTCCCTCACCACTACTACCACCCAGCTAGGCTGCTGTGCTGAAGGAAACTATCCCCAACAGAATGACCCCAGTTCACTGTTTACTCTGTGATTTGAAACCAGCCTAAACACTGCAGGCCACAAGTTGTTTTTGAAAGGCCCTAGGAAAAGCAACCCATGGAACCATTATAAGACATTAACACCATTAATACCATTAATACTGTGAATTAGTTTGTCAGAAATTAGCAAACCTCTAGAATTTGAGTTCTGCTCAAAAGGCCTAGAACAGAGAAGACACAGATCCTAGTGCTGAGATTGTAGGAAAAGAGAGGAAAGAGTACTAAAAGATGAAAGTGTAGTCTCAAGCCAAACCTTGTGGCTCACATCTATAATCCCAGCATGTGGGAGGCAGAGCCAGGAGGATCAGAAGTTCATGGTCAGCCTAGCTACATAGTAAGTTTCAGATCAACCCAAACTACAGAGTAAGGAGGGAGGGAGGGAGGAAGGGAGGGGGAGGGCCAGAAAAGAAAAATAAGAATTCATACCACAAGGTTTTTTCCCCCAGAGCTAAGAAAATACACAATGTGCCCCACTGGGGTGCAAGTGGGGGTCAGGTGGACCCTCCTTCTGAGTGTTCCTGGCTGTTACTTAGCTCCCAGAACCTCTTTCCTCAGTTTACAGGTAATAAACTCAGGTCAGGCACCTCTTTAGAATCCATGCTTTGGGTTCTAAAAGGGGAATGAGGAAAGGGAGGGAAAGGGGGGATAGGGAAGGAGTGTGAAAGTATTGCATCCATGGCTGGGGTGGAAGAAGAGGACAGGAGGATGGCTGAGCCCTGGAAACAGGCTAGAATGACAGGGGTTTCCTCCAGTTTCCTAGGTCCTGGCATTAGCTCCTATCCTCGCCAGACCAATTAGAGATGACCATATGGGCCAATTAAGTCTTGACTTCCAAAGCCACAAGTCCCCCAACAAGGCAACAAGGTTAGGAAACAGATGGATGTGCAGCCTCCCAGAGCTAACCTGACCTCTGACCCCACCAGTTCATGTCCTCTAATCCAACTTTCCCAAAGGGAGGGCAGATGTGTGGAACAACCATAACTTATCAGACTCCTTGGGACAAAGATTCCAGACAAAATGGTTGCAGACATGTGGGGAGCTGGGGAACTACACAAGCGGAGCTGGTGGAAGCTACAGGTACAGTGGAGATGGGGACTCCTTGGTCGTGAGAGAAACAGGGCTACAGGTGGTAGGAGATGAGGGTGGTCAGTGTCCATTCTGGGGAAGGGACCGTGTAGGCAGGGAACAGGAAAAGCTACAGAGCACGCATGGGAGGTGCAGCGCCTCAAAGACATCCCAGGCTCCTGGAGCCACAAGCAAGCAAAGGTTTGGTGGGTGTGTATTGAGAGGGACGCTAACTCACACTTCCAGGAATAAGAGATTCTTACGAAAAACTCAAGGGTTCCCAGAACTAGGGAAAAGCACAAGGAGCTGGTCCCAGGCCCCCATGGCCCTCCCTGAGGGTCCACATCTTAAGTCCCCGAGACTCTGCTTCCACGCAAGCACCCAGCACGATCTCGCTCCGCCCGGCTCCCGCCTGTCAGTCTGCAGCCTGCACATCCCGCGGCTCCTGCTGCCCCTCTTTGCCCACCAGAGCCCGGGGCCCTGGAGGGGGAGAAATGGTACCGGCCTGAGGCGGCCGGGGAGCCCCACTGACAAGCACCGTGGGAGGGGGAGTCGAGGGAGGGGCCGGGACGCCGGTAGCCTGAGCGGCGCGCTGCAAAGTGATCCAACATCGCCCGAACCCCGCGCTCCAGAGAAGGCAGCCCAAGGGGACCTCCTCCCGGCTCCCCAACACCGACTCCCGCAACTGGGGTGATCACCGAGGGGCGCCCAGCCCCCAGGCCTTCCCCAAGACGCAGCCCAGAACAACGGGAACCGGCAACTCCAGCCCCGACGACAGGAGCCCGGTGGCCTGCCTCCAAGCCGCACGCCCGGGCGGCAGCCTGCGGTCCCCAAACTTGTCCGAGACACGGCGTGCGAGCCTGCAGCCCTCTCCCCGGCCGCGGAGCCCAGTCCGGATGCCTTACCTGTCCGGAAAAAGGCGTCCACGTCCGAATCGGCTGCTCCCCCGTCCTCCGCTGCCCCCTCCGGGGGGTTCATGACTGGGGGAGGGCGTCCGCGGGCTGCCGGGGGCCGGCGAAGCCTGGGGCCGAGAGCCGCGCGGCGCCGGG
>NW_008346548.1:11363342-11371750 GCF_000622305.1 Nannospalax galili | reverse complement strand
TCCGCCTGTCTCTATTGTTCAGCCCTGCTCGGCGCTCTCCTCTTTATTTTTCCTCCTCCCACCCACCCTCCCTGTCTCCCTACCTCCTCCCTCCCTCGCCCGCTCGCGCTCGCTCTCTTGCTGCCTCCCTCCCGGCTCGCTCGCTCGCGCGCTCTCTGGCTCCCCCTCTGGCTCCTGTCGCCGCTCCCCGGGCTCCTCCCGGGCTCCCGCTCCCTTAGTCCAGGCCAACAATGACCCCGGCAGCACCGAGCTCCTTTGGAAGTGCCCGCCCGCCCGAGGCCTTGCTGCGAGCGGCCAGCGGCGCGTCCTTGCCCGCGGCCCGCGGGGAGCCCTACCCGAGCCCCGAGCTATTGTTCGCGCCGCGCTAGGCCGGCTTCCTGAGCCCCGCAGGAAAAGCCCGGGTGGGGGAGACGGCCAGCGAGAGCGAGGGCGGGGCCGCAGGGCGCTACCCGAGCTCGCGAGGGGCTCTGAGGCCGCTCTGCGCTGCGCTCCCGGGGCCCGCCACCTCCCCAGCCCCACGCCGCCTGCTCCGCCCCACCCGCTCCCAGGTGTTCGCGCGGAACCCCGGCCTCCGCGCCTGCCTCCTTTGGATCTTCAGTTCCAAGCCAGCCCGGCGGGTCCCCAGAGGCTGGACTGCATCCCTCTCCCTCCTCACAAGCTCCCAGCTGACCTGCCCGCCCCTCCTTTGGTTCTGAGATTCTCCTCACCATCCCTCTTTATTTCTCCCTCTTCCCGCTGTTCTCCCCCGACCCAGCCCTTTCAGCACTCCTTTCAACATGTCAGACCCGCTCTGCGAATCTTTATCCCCGTTTATTCCTCTTGTGGATGTCTCCCTGTCTTTATCTCTCGTCCTGTTCCTCTTTTGTGTCTCTCATTTGTCTCTGTCCTGCCTGGGTACTTGGCCCGTATCTCAGCGCTGCCCTTGGACAGCTGTCAAAACTCCCTAATCCCTGTGGCCTTCTCTGTTTTGTTCTTCTTTCCCCAGTGAATGGAGAGATCCAGTTGGAAAGGAGGTGTTACAGCAAGCTGAATTTCAATTAAGGTGGAGAGAGGGGCCGAGGAGGAACAGGGAATAACGACCCCCCCCCAAAAAAAAAGAAAGTTAAAAAAAAAGAAGAAAGCAGATGCTGTATGGATAATTAATGTAGTGATTGAATTGTGGCAATTGGTTTTTAAGCAACAATTAAACAATAATTAGTAGGTAGTCTGTTTATAGTTCTAGCAACTGTAGAGCCCACAAAACAGGGGATTTTAGACCTGAGAACTTAATGTGGTGTGTATTTGCTGCTGCCTCATGCAAACAGATAGATGAGGCAGAATATGACCTAATGTGTTAACACACCTAAGAGGAAAACCTAATAGTTGCTGGTCTAAAGTTGATGGCTTACTACCCATCAGCTAAAATCTCCTGACTCTGTTTGTCTCTGGCAACCTACTTTGCTTCCACCCCTCCCCTGGGGCTAAAGCACCTGGGACCTTTCCAGATCCACCAACTGAGTAACCCTAGCAGCAAATTAGAGGAATCAAGTAAGTTTTTAGTCAACACTTTCTGCACCTACTTTAGCCGGGAGTGGTGGCGCACGCCTTTAATCCCAGCACTTGGGAGGCAGAAGCAGGTGGATCTCTGTGAGTTTGAGGCCAGCCTGGTCTACATAGTGAGTTCCAGGTGATCCTATGCCCTCTTTTGATCTCCGTGGGCATTGCATGATGTGGGTGCACTTACACACATGCAGGCATACAGTCACACACATAAAATAAAAATAGTAAGTTGAAAAGAAAAAAGAATTCTAATGGGGAACAGGAGAGCTGGTTCAGTGATTAAGAGCACTTGCTATTCTTGCAGAGGACCCAGGACCCCTTGTGTGGTGGCTCACAACTGCCTAAAAATCCAGCTCAAGAGGATTCAATGTCTTCTTCTTCTTGACTCAAAGGGCACCTGCATGCATGTGCACATACTGACACACTGGCTTGTACATATATACATATTTTTTTTAAAGAACTCAAAAGGTAGTCTTAGCATGAATTTAGCAGCCACAGATGCCTGGGTCTGTGAAATGGGTAATCAGGTATGGATAGAGGAAAGAACTTGGGAAGCCCTACCCTTTGCTACTGAACTATTTGCTATTGATAGATTCAGTTGTGTACCCACAGATGACCCCAACAGGCCCCAATGGATACTTTCAATCCAATGGTCATACACACCCTTATTAAACTAAATAGATAAAAAAACAAAACCAAAAGTCCCTACCTTACCAGGAAGGAACTTGTAAAGGTAAAGAGGAAATGTTGATGGGGGGGCAGGGGGGATAAAAGAAGGTAAGAGTAATCAATACATTACATACATATATGAAATTGTCAAACAACAAAATTAATCAATAAAAATTATTTTAAAAGGAAGCTGGAGAGATGATTCTTGCAGAGGACTCAGATTTGGTTCCCAACACCCACATGGCAGCTAATAACCGCCCATAACTCCAGTTCCAAGGAATCTGGTGCCCTCTTCTGACCTCCATGGGTATTGCAACAACCTGGGTATACTTAACACACATCAGGCAATACACTCATACACATAAAATAAAAATAATAAATAAAATTTAAAATGGTTTTAAAAGATACCAGAAGGAAGTTTAAAGTGAATAAAAGTGGAAACACAACATAAAAACAATCTGTGGAATGCAGCTAGAGCAGTACATACTGTTCGTGAAATAATAAAGAAAACTAAAGTTAACTTTAGCAGTGATAAGAGAGGTGACATCACTGCAGGCTTAACAGATACCAAAAGAATAATGAGGGTATAGTTTAAATAAGTTTATGACAATAAATTTAGAAACTTACATTAAATGAACAAATTGCTTCAAAGGCACAAGCTACTAAAGCTCACTCAGGAAGAAATAAACAAATAATATATCCATTTTTTTTAAAAAATTAAGTTTGTAGCTTAAAATATTCCCTCAAAAACACTCTTAAGATTTACAGGGCTTCACTGGTAAGTTCTATAAAACAGTTAAGGAAGAAATGATATGATTTCTATAAATACTCTTCCAGAAAAATGAAGAGGAAGGATTATTTATCAGCTATTACTATGAGCCCAGCATTGTTCTATGGACAAAAGCAAACAGACAATTTAAGGGGCGGGGCTACAGGCCACTATCACTTTTGAACATAATGCAGAATTTTAATGAAATGCTAACATATCAAATTCAGTAGCATATACAAAGGATGACACAGCATGGTCAGATGGGTTTGTTTCAAGGATACGAGGTTGGCTTAACATTTGAAATTTTTATCAGTCAAACTTACTATATGTTGTGGATTGCACTGTATCCCCCCCCAAAAAAAAGACACACTGAAATTCTAGTTGCTGGTACCCATGAATGTGACCTTATTTGTAAATAAGATCTTTGCAGATATCATTAAATTTGCATGAGGTCATTAGGGTATGGCCTAATCCAATATGACTGGTGTCTTTCTGAGAAGAAACCCTTCATGTGAAAATAAAGATACACCCTGTAAGGATAAAGGCAGACTGGAGTAAAATAGCTTAACACTAAAGAATGCCTGGTTGACAAGTGCCATCAGAACCTAGACGTGAGGGAAGATTCTAAAGCTTCTATCTAGAGTATCAGAGAACACAACAATAAATTTCTGTTATTGTAAGCCACCTCATTTGTGACATTTTATACAGTAGCCCTGTAGGAAACAAATATAACATGTTTGAAAAGAAAGCCATATGATCACCTAAATAGTTGTAGAAAAAGAGCTAAATGGATAGCAAAATCCAGCATCCATTTCTGACCCAAAGTCTCAGCAGACCAGGGATTAAAGCAACTGTTGCTTAATAAAGGCCCATACAAAAATCTTCGTTAACACTCTAACATCATTATTAAGGTGAAAGATGGAATGAATTTCATCTGACATCAGAACAAGTCAAGGATATACATTCTCACACCTATTTAAAATCATCTTAGATTTTGTAGGCTGTCTGCGAAGGAAAGGAAAGACATCCAAATCAGAGATGAAGAGGCAAAACTACCATTATTCAAAAGATGATTGCTATTTAGAAAAACTCCATGAAAACTACTAGCACTAATAATGACTTTAGCAATAAAAATTCTATTTTTATGTATTATCAAAAACAAATTGGGTCTTTAAAATTTTTAAACATCACTATGAAACATGAAGGCTTAATTTGATTTTTAAATGGTTGTGTGTGTGTATGTGTGTGTGTGTGTGTGTGTGTGTGTGTGTGTGTGTGTGTGTGTGTGTTTGAGCATGCAGACAGGCCTGTCCAACAGTGCTTGTCAGAAGACAACTCTCAGTAGTTACATCTCTCCTGCCACCTTGGATCTGGGGACTCCAACTCAGGTGGCCAAGCCTGCACACAAGTTCCTCTACAGAATGAGCTACCTCACCAGCCCATGATCTAAGTTTTAAAATATGCACGATCCATACACTATAAATTACATTTTAATAGAAACTGAAGAAGACCCAAGTAAAGAGAGAAATATTTTGTGTCGTGGATCAAAAGATTCAATATTATAAGACATCAGTTTCATCAAAACTGACCTATGGATTCAGTACAGTCCAATCAAAATCTCAGTAAGCATTTTTGCAGACATTAAGAAACGGATTCAATGAAAGAACCTAAAAAAGTAAAAGCTAAGAAAAAAGAAGAAAGCTGAAGGACTTAGACTACACAATTTTAAAGTTACAAAGTTACAGTAATCAAGGGAATGAGATATAAAGACAAATAAATGAATGAAATAGAATGGAATCCAGAGTCATCAATTGATTTTCAACATTCATCAATTTAATTCAGTGTAAAAATGATACTGTTGGGTGGGAATGTAGTTCAGTTGTCAGGTGCTTGCTTAGCACACATCAAGTGCTAGATTTCATGCCCAGCACCACATAGAACTGAGCATGATGATGTATGTCTGTAATCCAAGCATTCGGGAGGTAGGAGCAATAAGATCAGAAGTTTGAGGCCAGTATGAGCTATATGATATTGCCCCCCAAAAAATACAGGGTCAGTTTACAGAGTTTCAACAACTGAAAATCCCTATTAATTTTATATGGCTGTTGTACCAAATTACCACAAACTTTATAGGACTTAAACAAACATGCATCTTATTATCTGAGTCACAGCTTCAAAAACAAACAAAAAAGGCAAAAGAAAATTATTTTAGTATCTTAGAATTCTAGAACTAAAGTCAAAATGAGCTTCACTAGGTTAAAATTAAGATGTTAGCAAGGATGTATCTTTTCTGGAAGCTCTAGGCATGAATCTGTTTCTTTGCTTTTTCCAGCTTTTAAAAGTCACCTGCATTTCTTAGCTTATACCCTCTCCTCCCCAACCCCCACATAGACCCCAATCCCCCATCCCTACCCCCTGCCTCCATCCTCTAAACCAGCAGCAATGGGCAAGAGGGCAATCTCACACTGCTCTCTCTCTCTGACTCTTTCTTCAGTGTCCCTGAATCAACCTGAGTTCATCAATGCGCTACAATTTTAATTTCTGATTGCTAGGTAACCTAATGTATTCACAATTTCTAAAGATTAGGACATAGACCATCTGTGAGAGAGAAGACATTCTGTCTATCAAAATGTCCCTAAGCCAAAAAATATAAGCTTAAATTCATATCTTACACCATATATACAATTAACTCAAAATAGTTCATCTACTTAAATGAAAAAAAAAATCTAACACTATAAAATTTGTAGAAGACACTAGAGAAAATATTTGTGATCTTAGGGTAGGCAAAGAATTTTTCAATATGACATCAAAGTATAATCTCTAAAATATAAATGATAAACTTGACTTTATCAAAATTAAGAAGTTCTTCAAGATGCATGGATGATAGAAATAAAGGGCACAAAGTAGAAGAAAATATCTAAAAATCTCATATCTGATATAGGATTGTGCCCAGAATGCACAAATAACTCTTTTTAAAATATTTTCTTAATTTTTTGAAAATTTCATATGTGTATGCAATGAAATATTTTATCTACCCATTTTCCCGGCAACTCCCCAATGTCACTAACACCCCCTCTCCAAACTCCATGTTTCTTTTTGATGACACACTAATCCCAGTTAGTTCTGCCCATAGGCACAAAGAACTCTTAAAACTTTATAAGAAATAAACAATCCGATTGTGAAAAAAATGGACAAAATATTTGAATACTCATTTTAGCAGATATGTAGATGACAAATAAGTGCTTGAGAAAATGCTCAGCATCATTAGTTATTAGAGAAATGCAAATTTATATTCTCGTGAGATGCCATCTGTCATCTACTAGAATGTCTATAATTCAAAGGACTGAATCTATGAAGTGTTGGTGAGGATGTGGACAAGGATGTGAAGTGGAACTCTCCCACATGTCTGTCAACAGTAAGATGGTACAACTATTCAGAAAATAATCTGGCAATCTCCTGAATAGCTAAACATGCAAACCATGTGACCCAGTCATTTCACTCTTGATAGTTACCCAAGAGAAATAAAATATATATGCAAAGACTTGTACACAAATGTTCATAGCAATTTCATTTATAATAGCACAAACTGGGAAGCGATCCAAAAATACATCAGCAAGTGACTGAATAAACAAATTATGATACAGCCATATAATAGAATACCACTCAGCATTTGGATAAATCTCAAAGTAATTAGTTGAGTGAACAAAGTCAGACTGGGCAAAGTAATCTACAGTGACAGAAGCAGGTCAAAATTGCCTGGAGAAGACCATAGTGGGAGACCTGAGGGGAAAGGTCACAGGGTGGGACACAAATGACAACAAAGAAATTTTTGGAGGTAATGAATATGGTCTTGAGTGTGGTGATATATGCAGATATCAAAATTGATCCAGTTGTATGCTCTAAATGCATATGAAGTTGTCAAATGTCAACTGTACCTCAATAAAGCTGTTTAAAAATTTGTTTTAAGTAATGAGGCAAAGCTATATGTGCTTATAAGGAAATACAAGTTATAGAGTATTATGTAGGATTTTCATAGTCTAGAAGAGGAACACGCGTATTTAAATTTCCATAGCATAGCCTCTTTATAATTTAAAAGAAATTGTCACCCTGGAAACCTTTTCTCATGGTACACAAGAAGGTCAGGATACTTGTAAAGAAGGAACCAACGGTGAAATAAAAGTGATTTAATAAGATTTTATATAATCTAATTCCCTTAATGTCAACTAGAGAAAAAAGTGACTTGTCCAATGTCACATAGCAGACCCCAAAATTCATGAGTCCTAGGCCAGTTTCTGTGATGTTTCCTTGTAACACACATCTCTTCTCTTACCTGAGGAATCTGAAGTGATGATGGATGTCCTGTGGTTAATGTCCAATCAGCAATTAGAACTGTCAGCCCAAAGCCTGAGAAAGAGCTTGGGAGCTGGAATCTTGATGGAGGAGCTAGGAACTGGTGGAAGCAACAGGAGCAAATGAGATAAAAGTTTTCTATCCATTTCCACTGAGTTTTCCTTGGATGAATTATCCACATATGCATTCTGCTTTCTACTTAAATCAAATCTGCCTTAGAATGGCACCTCTTGCCACTTTCCTGATGTTATTATTCTAGTTGAATAGATTAGAATTTGAGACATGTGGGTCCTTCCTCCTCCTCTTCTTCCTGTATCCACACCATCATTTAGCTAATATTTTCCTTCCAAAGGTCATGTGTTGACTCCTTTTCCCCCTCAAATGCCATCCTATCCCAGCGTTCAGCTCTAAATGTTTTGTTTTGTTCAGTTCTGTTCTGTTTTTGAGACAAGGTCTTAAGATCTCTCCCTATGTTGTACAAGTTGATTGACAACTCATAGGTTTGAGTACTTCTCCCACTTCAGGCTCCCAAGTAATTTGGATTATAAATGTTGAGATTACATATCTGCCTCTGTGATCTTGAATTTCAAGAGGAGTTTACCAACTGTTCACTCCCTTGGTGAACTGATGAAACAAATTAATTAAAAGAAAAGATAGGTAAAAGAGAGAGAAAAATCAGAACATGTTGCTTCCTATAGACAGATAGAAGGGCATGAGGAGGCATACGGGGTCAAGAATGTCAGATGCAGCCATGTATGGTAACACACACCTTTAATCCCAGCACTCAGGAGGCAGAGGCAGGCAGATGACATCTCTGTGAGCTTGAGGCCAGCCTGATCTACGTAATGAGTTCCAGGCCAGCCAGAGTTATACAGTGAGAAACTATCTCAAAAAACCAAACCAAACCAAAACAACAACAAAGAAAACTAAACAAATAAATAAAACAAAATAAGCCAGATGCCACAGGGCAGTGAGGGGCAGTGGTGTCTGAGACATGAAATAAGAAACTGGCTAAGACTCAACCTTCAGGAAAGATAGAAGCAGGGAGCACAGGGAAGGAAGGAGGGAGGGAGGGAGGGAG
>NW_008346548.1:11338756-11363284 GCF_000622305.1 Nannospalax galili | reverse complement strand
GGAAGGGAGAGAGAAAGACGAAGAGAGAGAAGAGAAGAGGAGAGGAGAGGAGAGGAGAGGAGAGGAGAGGAGAGGAGAGAAGAGAAGAGAAGAGAAGAGAAGAGAAGAGAAGAGAAGAGAAGAGAAGAGAAGAGAAGAGAAGAGAAGAGAAGAGAAGAGAAGAGGAGTGAGACACGCAATGCAGAGGTTGGGACCAGCCATGGGCAGAGCAAGGGCCAGAGTACTGTGAAGGAAGGTAGCAGCAACATAGAATTATGTGCCCATGAAGTTTGGGTGATGGAAAAAAATAACATAAGATAGCACTGGAATGATAGTGACGTTTCCAGATGCTTATTGTGTTGTTTTGTCTTGTCTTCAAAATGGAGTTAACTATTCATGGAGAAAAGAAGAAGAAGAAAGAAAAGAGGCAGAAATTTTAGAGGTGGAAGGCAATCATTCAGAATCTGGAAAGAGGGATGGCCTTCAGAGTTACCTGAGCAGCTGCTGTCCTCAGGGTTGGTCTGCAAGGAGAAAGCTGGTGAAAGATGTTTAGGCCTAAAACCTTCATTCCCAGCCCTCAGTCCATATGACACAGGAAATTTCTAACAGAAAGCTGTTTCCTTTGTCTACTATTTTCTGTTTAAACTGAGGATAGGAAGTAATCTGTCCTGTTCTTTTAATAATTCCAAGAGTTCACCAAAACATCCCCCTGGTCTTGGCCTTGCTGGACCTACAGTTATGACAGTCCCAAAGTTCTTCCTGATCGCTACTCTTAATCTTTCCTGCTCTCCTTCAAGCATATCCCCCTCTCTTCCTGTCTTTAGGGAGGCATGGAGTGATGAGAAAACATGGCTGGATGAGGACATCAGGAAATAACGGGGGTGGGGGGGTAAAGCATAGAATGATAGAGATTTCCTACAGATCCTGAGGAAGGTGCCCTTAAAGATTCCATACCCATGTTCCCTGCCAGGCTCGGTAGGGGTTGGGGCAACTCAAAAAGATGAAAGAAAATGTAGTGGGCCTCATTGACTTCTGAAGAGAAAGACTCTGGCCATGTTTGAGATTCAGATCCAAAGAAGCCAGTAGGAATTCCACAGCTACCAAACTAAAGCATATCCTAAATTGCCCAGAGTTATCCATACTTAAGAGGTGGGTACACACATAGTCCAAGCAGCCCTGGAGCTTCTCTGCCACCAAGGTGACCCAAGGATGACTATAATTTTCTCTCATGTGCTACCTCAAAAGACTAAGAGGGTCTGCCAAGCATCCTTCGAGAGTATGTCGTACAGTAAATGGCAAGAAGGGATTGAAATGTAGAAAAGAAACAATAAGGGCTAAGATGAGAAAAGGATAAAGACAAATGTAGTCAGTTGTGATAAACAACAAAAGGGAGAGAAGAAGAAGAGGTAAAGGGAGAAAGAGAGAAAGAGAGAGAGAGAGAGAGACTCTTTCCCACTTTTCACTAGGAGCAGGGTCTTGCAAATAAAACTTTATTGGAAACCAGTGATGCCCACTTGTATAGTTGGGGTCTATAGCTGCTTTTGTGGAACAAGGGCAGGGTTGAAAACTTACAACAAAAACCAAATGGCCTACAGAGTCCAAAATGTTTACTACCTGGCACTTAAAAAAAATGTTAGCTAAATCCTGACTTAGAGTAATAATAATGTTATTATTTACCCTAATATTAATGGGATTTTCATGGGCTTTCAGTTATTCTTTATGCTTCAAGTTTTCAGAAGCTGTTGTCCTGAAAGAAACCAAGGTTTGTTCCAAGCAATGGGAAAATCATTCAGAGCTATAGCTTAGAAGGATGACAAAAGTAAAATTGCTCCAGAATACTAAAGAAATTGCAAGCTAAAACACACACACACACACACACACACACACACACACACACACACACACACACACATGAAAAAAAAACCAAGCAGGTGCAGGACAGCCTCTTCTGACCTCTGCAGGCATTGCGCAACATGGGTGCACTTACCTACATGCAGGCAATACATGCATACACATTTAAAAAAAAAAAAGCAAACAAACAAAAAACCACAATTCTATCTTTTTGTTTTAAAATATGTTTTTATAGAATTTTTGTGTATTTTATGCAGAATATCTCAAACAATCTTAATCATCTTTACACCCCTGTCGCCACCAGCCTGCTCCCACAGCCCCACCCCCCACTGGAATCCATATACTCTGTCATCCATATTAAGGACCAATGTGTCAAATCAATGTCCCCAGACATTCCTCTGTGGAAGTCCATCCACTGAGGTCTAGTCAGCCTATCTAGAGTCTCTTATTTTAGGAAGATCAGCTCTTCCTCACCCAGCAGTAATCAGCTGCCAATGTTTCCTCAGCTAAGATTGGGGTCTGCTGTTCATTTCCCCAGATCTATGCTGGATTTTTGTCTGCTGAGTTTGCATGGGACTTTATATGCTGATACCATTGTCATAGAATCATATGAGCAGGGTCTCAGGAGGTTGTAGGACTCTGTTTCTATATGGTCATGCACCTCTTCCCTGGCTCTTACAATCTTTCTGCCCCCTCTTCTGGGATGGTCCCTGAGCCCTGTGTGGGTGAAGTTTAATATAGGAGTTCTGTCCATTGACCAGCCATCTGCAGGCTCTTAATCTCTACATTTTGGCCATTTGTGACCTTCTGTGTTCCTGTCCCTCTGTTGCATGAGGGATCTTCATTAATGAGAATTGAGAGATTTGTTAGTGTCATCTTCACTATCCCTGCTCTATGTTCTGTGCACCTTAGGTGTAGAGGTTGCATTGTAGATATGTCAAAAATTCTGTCCCTTGGGGCTGGAGAGATGGCTCAGTGGTAAAGAACACAGGTTGTTCTTGCAGAATACCTGGGTTCAAATCCTAGCACCCACATAGCAGCTAACAACTGTCCATAACTCCAGTTCCAGGGATCTGATGGCCTCTTCTGGCCTCCGTGGGCATTGCACGACACATGGGTACACTTACCTACATGCAGGCAATACACTCATATACATAAAATAAAAATAATAAATTTTTAAAAATTTTAAAATTCTATCCCTTAAAAAGACCACTCTATATGGAATGGGAAATACAAAAGGGAAGATAAAGATGGGTATAAAATGGCACACGCTTTTAATCCCAGCACTCAGGGGGCAGAGGCAGGCAGATCTCTGTGAGTTCAAGGCCAGCCTGGTCTACATAGTGAGTTCCAGGACAGCTGGGGCTACAGGGAGACTCTGTCTCAAAAAAGACCAAACAAACAAACAAACATGCAATGATTCTTAGAACTGTTAAATACTAATCAGCAATATGTAGGAATGTATATATGTTTATACGCATATTTCTGTTTTTAATTTGGTTTTGTTTTCTGAGATTTGGTCTCCCTATAGCCCTAGCTGGCTTAGAATTTACTATGTAGACCAGACTGGTCTTGATCTCACAGAGATCCATCTGCCTCTGTCTCCTGAGTGCTGATATTAAAGGTGTGTGCTACCATGCCTGGCCCTACACACTTATTTCTTATTAGCTTTAAGTTTCAGCAGAAGAGTATTTTGAGTTCCTCGTTAGTATCTGACAAAAGTAAAAATCACAATTGTGCCGTGGTAAAATGGTTGGTATGATATGGAAGCCAAGAGAATGAAAGAAGCTGATCAATACATGAAGAATACCACAAAACTACATGAAGACGCTGATCATTACATGAATAACACAAAACTGGAATCCAGAGAACAGGTGGATTTCAGGAAAACAATTGTTTAAGTGTGTCCATCTTCTTCTGACATCAGCATGTATGTACAAGTTTGAAAATGCTGGTAGTACAAGTATATGCCACCATGTCAGGCTCACAGCCAATTTTTGAAGTCCTGTTCTTAATTCAGAGGCTACCATAAATTCCACCTCCCTTAAAAAGGAGTCTATACGTCTTTAAGCCAATCCCCCTGTCTGTTTGGAGGAAAGATGAAGAACTTAGAAAAGGAGAGTGAGCAGAATTTCAGTTCATGAATGTGGCCATTGTTCTATGGGCTGTAAATTCCAACCAACTGGAATCACAGCCCAGGCCAGTGTCTGTTATTCTTGGATCGGCAGGCATGCTCCACTTCCAGGTTCTCAGCCCTCTTTCTGACACTGACTCTAACCTGTTGGATGGAACAGTGCCCTTTTTGGAGAAGGCCAGGGATGTCAACTTTTCCTGGATGTCAACCTTTCCTGAGGGGATGTGGAGGTAATCTGATGGTGGCCTGTGCTGATTTGGTCACCATATCTCATGGAGACTTGACTTTTCTCCATTATTTTTCCATATACACTTCTCTTAAACACTGAATACCAGATTACAGAGAAAAACCCTACCATTCTCAGATCAAAAGCATATGGATGATTTATTTTCCCTCTTAGAATGTCAGTCCTCCCTGATAGATATTATACTTATGAGCCTAACAATCTAAGATCTTATCCCCCACACTAGCTACCAACTCAACAAAAGTTAATGTTCTGGCTTCTCCATTCCAAGAGAGTGCTGAACTTTTTCTCTTTAGCCTTTATCTCTGCCAGGCTTTAGTAACAATCACTATCGGTTTCCTGCTATTAGCTAGACATGCTTAGTGTTTTATATCAATTATCTTATTTAAATTGCACAAGAACTCAAAGTACATATTACTATCCCTACTTCCACATTAAGAAACTGAAGCACAGTCAGGTTGAGTAAATGTCTTTGGGCTATGCGTTATAAATGGACAAGAACAGAATTTGAATCCTACTGTAACAGACTCTTATAAGAGTTGGTTTAATGATCTGAAAGGGAGAAGATGTTATATACTTTAAAAGCTCCCATAGATTTTTAGGCACTTAGTGGTGTCAGGATGACTTCAAGAGGAGAGGACATGTTGTGTCTATTAACTTCTAATTTTTTCTTGAGTAGGGGTGATTGGGACAGAGAACACTGAAAATCGGAGAGAAAGCCTTGTCAAAAACGTTGGTCTAAGACTAGGGAGGTAGCTCACTCAGTAAAGTGCCTGACATCTAAGCATAGATCCCCAACAGACACGTAAAAGTCAGGTCAGGGGAATCTGTAATCCCAGCATTGGGGTCAGGCAAATACCAGCAGATCCCTGAAATACATTGGTCAAGCAGTCTAGTCAGTTGGTGAGCTCCAGGTTCAGTGAAGAGAACTTGGCTCAAAAAGTAAGGTACAGAACCAAGAAAATCGCCAATACCAGCATTTGGCCTACCTGCCTACCTACATACCTACCTATCTACCTACCTACCTACACACACACACACACACACACACACACACACACATCCATACCAACACATACATATACCGCCCCCCCAAAAAAAAGAAGAAAGAGAAAGAAAAGGAAAAGAAAAAGAAAAAAAATCATGGTCTATTGCCCTGTACAAGATCAAATGTTAAATTGATTTATAATTATATGTGAGTTTAAGCTTTGAAGCAATAAGGAATTAATTAAAAATGCCTTAGAAGAGTTTTTAACAGCAGTTTTCAACAAACAAAACTAAAATGCTTAATTTCATTTCCACAGAATTTTTATAGCAAAGATACTTTAAGTGGCCTGCAGCTATCCTTTGGAAAGAAACAGACCAAAGAAGTTAAGGAATCTTATCTTTGTCATACAGCCTAGGCCATGTTATCATTGAGGAACAGCTTTGGGGTCTTCAAGCTTGAGCACACCATTATTCACGCCAGCTGCTGGCACTGTAGTCAGAAAGGTGCAGAGATCCCGGAATGGGCATTTACAGATGAGGAAAGGGGAATCTGGAGCCTTGTATCCCGAGTGTCTTGCAAACTACTTGCTTTGTAGTAGGTGATAATTTTATTGAACAAATAAATAAATAGAACAAGTAATTTTCTAGAAGGTGACACAGTAAGGACAAAAACCCCATTGTGCTGAATCTTAACTCCATCTCTCAATCTAATTACATCACCCTTTGGCTGAGCCTGGCCAACTTTAAAATGGATATTTGGATGTCAAAATACATAGGGCACAGTGCCTGACTTAAGTAATATCAAATTTTTAATTAGGGATATGGGAAAGATGGAGCTGATAAAGACCTCCTTTTATCCAGATGCCAAGACCACTTGGTATGGCTGATTTGGTTTCCAATGAGCACTTGCATCCCTTCACTCATTTATTTGCATTTATATAATGTACAGTTCACATTACAAAGTCAAAAATCCATTATCATTTGTGTGATCAGTCACCCCTTTGTTGCCTCTCCCTGTAAGAGTTTAATCTGGCTTACTCTACTGCATTTTTTGACTGTCTGCTCTCCCCCTACCTCTGTCACTCAGGTTTTGCTCAGGGATCAATTCAAAGTCCTTTAGAACCCATTTGGGCATTGTATCTACTGTTCTAGGCTATCCATGCCTTGTATATATGCACAGCATAGGCTGACTGAACAATCATCCATGGATGGGGGCATTCTGAGATTTATACCAGGCTCTTGATAGTCTTTGCTAATGGAGGTGAACAGAAGTGTGGAAACACAGCAGGTACATTATTTAAAATCAAAGTTTGCTCCCTATTTTACAATTTTACAGATCCATACAACTATCAGCACAATCAAGATGGAGCATCTTCCAGGATCTCAGAAAGTTCTCTGGTGCCATGTCTTGGTTAACTTGCTCCACCTTGGCCTGAGGCAATCACCAATCTGCTTTCTGTCACTGTAGATTAGATTTGTCTTTTCTAGAGTTTCAGCTAAATGGAATCATAGAGCATGTACTCACAGGAGTTATTTTTACTTGACTTTGGAATAGCTTCTCTGATTTCCTTCCCAGTGATGTCTGGTTCAAGCTGATATTAAAATGAGTTCATGTTCCCTACACCCACGCTGATTTGACAGCGCGGGCAGAGTTGGGACTTGGAAGAAACCTGAGAGGCAAGATGTGGAGGCTTATGAGCATAATTATTGGCAACGAGAAGAATGTTGGCTCTTCCCAGTACTAGTGGAATATGACAGAGTGTGCCCATTTTGCACACTGAACTTATTTCCAGGGTCACTCAATGTAGTTTCCCCTAAACCAGAAAGCCTAGAAACTATATGTTCATTCCCTTCAAAGGACAACTTGTTTGGAAACTCTGAACTCTAGACAGTCACGGAGTCATTGCTCCCTCTGGTGTAAACACAGAGATCTGTTGCCCTTCATTGAGGCAGTCCCACCCATTGGTAGCTCTCTGGTTCAGCAGGGAGCCCAGGACAGGAAGGAAGCAGGTTTCCTCTGGTTGTCCTTAGATTCATAGGTCAGAGGCTCAGTGCTTGAATAGGTGAACAGAGAAGAACATAAAAGCCACTAAGAGAGGACAAGAACAAAGAGAACCCTGGAGAAGACAGCCAGCTGGATGGGAAATGAGGGGCAGAGGTAGCCAGAAAGAAAAACGAATCACACTAGAGGAGCAGATTTTTTTTCCCCATTTTTGTGAAATCCTAAAAATTCAGTCTTCAACCTAAAATAGATTCAGACCCAGGCTAGGAGAATTCTTGAAATGTGGGTTTTAATATGGAGATATTGATAAATCTCTTAAACAACCTGTATGCCTCCAGGTGCTGCTGGACGGTCTTAATCCCTTTAAACCTCCAATAACTTCAACTGTGGTGTTTAAAGTCTCATAAATCCATACTTGCTTAAAATAGGGAAATATAAATCATATTCAGGAGCTTAAGGGTAGGGACAGAGACCAGCATCCCAGTGCCATTTAAAACCACAGCACAGGCTTCTCATTAAAATTTCTAAGAAAACTGAAATGAAAAGTGCTTGGGTTTCAGGTTGTGGTTCCACACAGTCTCAATTTGTTCCTTTCCAGTTTTTTTCAATTGGCAGGGTGCCCATTGGGTTGGAAAAAAAAAAAAAAAAAAAAAAAAAAAAAAAAAAAAAACAAAAAAAAACGACAAACAAACAAACAAAAAAAACAAGATATCTCAGCCTCAGTTTTACACAAAACCAAAAGCAAAACAAAACGAAAACAGAAACACCAAGAGAAGCCATTAGGAAATGAGGAGACTGAGGTTCTGATTGTTTAAGTAATTCACTCAAAGTCACACAGCTGGTAAACAGTGAGATACAAGTTTGCAAAGTTTGTTTTAAAAGCCCTGGTCTTACCTGGCCTCTACTTTCTGTGGTGCAGCAGACCCAGCTCTCAGTGGGAAGATCCCATTGATTTCACTCTGGGCGCTGATGTGCTGTCCTCTGTTCCAGCCTGGTTCGGTGAGTTATTCAAATCACCAAGTATAGAAAACTCTATGTTAACTGAATATTTACTCAAAGTTTGGATTATATAAAGAAATTAAGAGCTTTTGGATTATATAAAGAAATTAAGAGCTCTGAACTATAACTGCTTGCTTCACACCCCCATTAGCCTGCAGGGATGGACCACCCTGGAATCCTGGAAAAACCTCTTACCCATCAAATCTAGGCTGAGGATCCTTTATCCAAACTGCTTAGGACTACATATGTTACAGATTTTAGAGATTTTCAAAATTTAGAATATTTGTTTAGACTTTATTGGTTGAGCATTCCTAATAAAAAAAAAATACCAGATCTAGAATATTCCAAAATCCAAGTTTTTCTGAGTATTGACTGTTAGATTTGGAACATTTCAGATTTCAGATTTTCAGATCAAGAATACTCATATATAAGGATCTATAAGACCCATCTCCATGGTTATGGTAAAAGTTAAGGTGTGGGAAAGTAGCTTGGAGACTAAAACCAAGCAATTGCCAGGTCTAATGATTATAGTATCTTTTCAAAAGTATTTTATTTATTATTTTTATTTTATGTGTATGAGTGTATTTCCTGCACCTGTGTAAGTGCACCTGTGTTGTGCAATGCTGTGGGGATCAGAAGAGGGTGTTGGATTCTCCTGAAACTGGACTTAAAGACGGTTCTTAGCTACCATGTGGGTGAATCAAACCCAGGTCCTCTGCAAGAGTAGCCAGTATTCTTACCACTGAGCCATCTCTTCAGCCCTGATTATAGTATCTTATGTATCATAAGAAATAAGAGCTCTACTAAAGTCTGGTTTCACACAAAGAATAGAAGAGAGAAGATATTTCAACCTCTACGATGAAGGTCAGAATTTATTTGAAAACATTCATGATTAAAAGGTATGTGTCTTGGAGGAAGCATGTCTCTTTATTATTAATCCCCAAACTGTTTCAAGTGGATATTTTCTCAAAACAACTATGGTTATAGAGGCTTGGAAAACACTGTAGATATGACCCCTCTCTCAGAGAATCACAATGCATTTTGTTTTACTAAAGACTTTGAGAAATTCTAGTACAAAATAGTGTCTATTTAATCTAGGGATTCCCAAACCTTTAACCACAGGGTTTCTGTCTATTAGCATTGCCTGGAACACAGTTTGGGAGCTGTCACTCTGAATAAAGACAGTTCCTCTCAGGCATTATCAACACAGCATCTGGCTCACTCTATTTTAATCAATAGTCCTTCATTCAACAATTCATATATCACTGTGAAGAAACTCCCCACCACCTATTCACAGGTTTACATAATACTCAGCTCTACAGAGAGGAGGATGCCTACCACACAGCACAAATCTCTGGGCACAGTCCCCACAACCTTCAGTGAGAAGAAACAGAAAGGAGGACGTGTGTCTCTGGTTTTGCATTTCCTGAGCAATGTGTATTTAATGATGCTACCTTACAATGGAGAACTGTCTTAGTTTGGGGCGCCCTAGAATCTGATCTTGAAACCAGGACCTTAAAGTAAGTGGTTTATTTGAGAGATAATCCAAGGAAATGCCAGCAAAAAAGTGAGGAAGTGAGTCAGGAAGGGAGATACAACCAATAAAAGTGAATTATTAAGCCAATTACACAGTAGACAACTGTAGCTTAATCCTGAAGGGAACCCCTGGGAAATAACGTAAAATGTACACCTCAGAATTATCCCACCCAAAGGACAAGGTTGCTGAGTTATTTATCCATCATCATCACCATTCCTTGTTGAAGGATACTTCTGGGATATAGGGCAGTTAATTTTCCAGTACTTGTGACCTATCATTTTTCTTGGTCCTAGTACAACCCAGAGTTCCAAATATAGCCTTCTAGCACCCAAGAGTGGCAGTTGGAAGACATGTGGAAGACACTGAAGAGGAAGGCCTGAGGAATATGGGTACACTTCAGTGTGTCACACTGCTCCATATTTCCAAATGGAAAATCCAAGTTAGATGGAAGTTCAGTTTCTACTTCCCTCTTTGACTGTCTGTCCTGGGAATTTTTGAGGTCATTATGCTGTATGTAAGCACAGATATAACTGAATCAGGGACACATGAGACCACTTCCTTCTCATTTCCCTGACACAAAGTCTTTCTGGCTTCACATCAGTAGTATGTCTCATTTCAAAAAATAATTTACAACTATTTAAGAAGGTATTGGGGAAGTCATCTTCTCCAGAGATGGTGCATGTGAATCCATGGCACAGAATAGAATCTATATTCAAAGTATCTACTTGAAGTTGCCTTACTCTCTCACCATGCTGAGATCCATGATACTACATACTATAAGGAGTAAGAAAGGGTTCCTGATGAGAAGAAGTAAGTCAATATCTTCTAAAATAAGCAATTGTCTTTTTGAACCTTTATGAAAATGTACAGTAAGGTATCAAAGACAGTAGTTTTTACTGTGAGCCAAAGATGCTTTGATAGTTTCAGGAAGCTAACAAAAAACAAGTGTGATGATTAATCTTTTTTTTCCTTTGATTTTTTTTTTTTTAGATAGGGTCTTACTATGTAGCCCAGGTGTGCCTCAAACTCCTGATCCTCCTGCCTCAGCCTCACAAGTGCTGGGATTACAGGGATGAATCCTGTTGCAATAGCAAATCATGATTGTCAGCTTGATTAGACTGAGACACCTAGGAGATCAGTGAAGTACACTTCTGGGGATGTCTGTGGTGGAATTTCCAGAGATGACTGTTAAGTGAGATAGCAACTGACAGAGACCCACTCTGTATGGGCAGCATCATCCAATAGGTTGGGGGCACTGATGGAACCAAAGCAGAAGTCAGTGGAAGCCCATTAATATAGGATTGGGTGCTCTTTCTCCCCTTTCTCCCCTCTCTCCCTCTCCCTGTCCCTTTCCTCTTCCTCTCCTTCCTGGCAGCAGTAAGGTAAGAAACTTTGTTCCATCATGCCCTCTCTACCAGGATGATCACAGGCTGAAACCTCTGAAAACTTGAGCCAAAATAAATACTTAAGGTTCTTTTTTTCCCCGTCATGAATTTCATCATGATGAAAACTAACACAACCAAATATAGAAAGAGGCTGCAAGCAGAATAGTAGTAACTCAACATGTTGTGGTTCAGTCTTAGACTATATCCAATATCGAGGTCAAGTAGAAATGAGGGATTTTTGTTTTATTTCAAAAAATTGTGACTTTCTAACTCATTTCCTCAAAATCACACCTACTAAACCTGCCCTTTCTCTGAGTTCTTCTATATTATAAAACACAAAGTGTCTAAATTGGAGGTAATAATGCCAATAATTTATGCCGAAGAAGTCTCATTAATCTGTTTCCACAGCATTCTAAAGTATAGGATCTTAATTATACCTATGACCTCTGTTTTGTCAGGTTATAGAAAACAAATTAAAGTGGAAGAAAGGTAGGACTTTTTTTGAAGTATCACAAGGAGGTGATTCCTTCTAAGTGCACATCAAATAGTTCTTTGGCCCTTAATGAAAGTCGTCATTGGTGTTTATAATTGTCCCTCCAAACTCTTAAGCATTTGAACTCAAAATGTCTTCTCCTCTGGCTAAACTCCTTGCTGCTGGACACAGCTTTAAGAAAGCAGCAACAATACTGCTTTGCCTGACACTGGCTTCTCAAGTACAAGTCTTTTAAAGACAGTGTTCCCACATCTTCCTTGGCAGTACTAGGGACTAACGTTGTGGGAGAATGGCCTTCACATGTTGACTATCTAATGGCCAGCATCTATTCATATTCACCTCTGGGAAGGGAAGGCATTTGGAAAGGGAAGAGATTAAGTCTTCTTCCCTTCTCTCCACATTCCTTACTCTGCACTTCAAGAAGAGCTCACATCCACTTGATGGAGAAATTTCACAGGCTGAGTGGGCACTGCTTAGTGGAGGGTGGAGCCCCTTTCTTTGCAGCTCTCCTTTCTCCTTCCCTCTGTTTTACTGAAGAAACCATCTGATATTCAGTTCTCTTCTCTCATGCGTGCTACTGTACTTCTCTCTTAAGGGTCTCATCGCTTGAAGAAAGTCCCCAACTCAGGGTTATGGTTGGGGAAAGCAGAGGCATGGAAAATCCTCTGGGTAAGGCCACATACTCCTGGGACACCTAACAAAGACCGAGGGACCAACCTTTCAAACACAAATTCATAGAGAGCTGCTTGCCTTTGTCATTACGATCTCTTGTCGTATGTTGTCCAGAGGACAGCATATAGGAAGAGAGGGAAGACTATGTGCCTTTGTATGGGGCAGGTCCTATGTATTTCCTGAAGTCTGTGGTCATCTTTTCCCCACCTGACACCAAATTTGCTTTAAACATTTTCAATCATAGAGAAAATTTCTGGCAATAAACTCTCTTCTTCATTTACCCATTAGGAATTTGCCACGTTTGCTTTATCTGTATGTTGGAGGGTGTGCATATATGTGTATATTTTCTTTGTTTTTAATTGCTATGAATCATTTCAAAGTTAGTCATAGATTTCATGACACTTTATCCCCAATAGTTCAGAATGCATTTCCAAGAATAAGAACATTGCCCTCTTCATATATAAGCACATTATTATTATTGTATTATTATTCCCAAGAAAAATAATAATGCCAGAAAATCAAATTTTCTAATTGTTTGGAAAATGTCTATCATTGCTTTCATTGTGGTAAATATAAATAATACAAAAGTTACTATTTTAGCCATTTTTAAGCATACAGTTCAAGGGCATTAACTACTTTCACCTTATCATGAACCATCTCCACAATTCATCTCCAGAACCTTTTCACCTCCTCCAGTAGAAATTGGCAACCATTAGAAATTAACTCCACATCTCCTCTTCCCTACAGGCTCAAGCAACCACCATTCCACTTGCTGTCTCTATAAATTTGACAACTCTAGACATTCATCTAATACACAATACCTGCCCATTTATGACTGGCTTATTTCAGTCAGGGCAATGTCCTCAAGGCTCATCTGGATATGAGCATAAGTCAGAATTTATTTCCTCTTCAAGACTGAATGCTATTTCATTCTGTGCAGATACCACATTTTGCTTATCTTTCCATCCATAGATGTACATTTAGGCTTTCCCCCATCATTTATCTATCATGAATAATGTTGCTATAAATGTGAGTGTACAAATATCATTCTGAAGCCTTGCTTTAAATTCCTTTGGGTATTATCCAGAAGTATCATGCTTGGTTTATATAGTAGTCCTATATTTAATTATTTGATGAATAGCTATACTATTTTTCACAGCAGCTACACTATTTTACAATCCCATCAGCAAGGCACATGGTTCTAATTTCTCCATGTCCACACCAATATTTATTATTTCCATTATCATTTTATTTATAATATCCATCCTAATGGCGATCTCATTGGTATCTTTGTATCTTCTTTGCAGAAATATCTGTTCCAATGATTTGCCCATATTTTTTTTTGAGGTAGGGTCTCCCTGTAGTTCCAGCTGGCCTGGAACTTACTAGGTAAACCAAGCTAGACTCTATCTCACAGAAAGCTGCCTGCCTCTGCCTCCCAAGTGCTGGGATTAAAGGTGTGTGCCACCGCACTCAGCATTTCTGCACATTCTTACTGAGAATCTCTCATGCACTAAAGGAATAATTTCATTTTCAACTCTTTTCTTTTTCTGTGACCATACTGATATCTATTCTAAGACCAGTAGTTCATAGAGCTGAAACTCCCACAGTTGCAGAGTGACCATGTAGTCCTCAAAGGATTCCCTGAGAAAAGCCATGCTGAGGCTATGAGATATCAGGGAAAGAGTCTTCTTCTTCCTGTGTAGAGCACATTACCCCTGAATGCCAAGGTACCACCTCTATGGTCCTTCCTTCACCTTACAACACTTGTGAAATCAGTCTCCATTTCCTGCTCAAGTCACCAGAACTTAACTCATTATAAATATCTAGGATAGATACCTACCTGTGTCCCCCCCACCCCGTCCTCCTTTTCCCACCAGTTACTTTAGCAAGAGAACTGCCTTCCCCAACTTTTTAGCCAAATCAGCTCCTGGGAGTCCTGCTCATTTTTCCTCAGAGGTGACATATTGGTGAATAATAATGGCCTTCTGTTTAGGCTCTCAATGGGACAGCCGCTATACATTATGGTACCTAAGTAGGAGAGAACCATTTAGTGGAATTTTATATTTTCTTCCATATATATGTATTCATTCATTTTCTATTGCTATGACAGAATACCAAATGCAGAGGTTTGGTTAGCTCATTGCTCTGGAGGCTGGGGAGCCTAAGAACATGGTGTTGGCATCTGGTGGCGGCCTTCCTGTTACATAATAACATGGAAAAGAGCATCATGCAGTGAGACAGTGCAAGCATTCCTGCTTAGGTCTCTCTCTTCTTATAAGACAACTAACTCCATCATGGGGATCCCACCATCATGGCCTCATCTGATCCTGGTTTCTTCCCTAAATACCACTAACTTGTGAATTTGGGGATTAAGTTTCCAGGCCATGAACTTTCAGGACACATTCAAACCATAGCAATATTTATGAGATTGTGAAGGCAAGTGGATGATAATGTAAAGGTTCCAAGTAGGTCTTGAAGTTTGTTCCTATTGTGGATAAAAAGAGATTCTAATGACCTTTCCAGAAAAAGATCTGAAGATCCCAGCGATCAAAAGAAGAAGTTAAAAATATACCTAAGTGTCTTAGTTTCTTTTCCTATAGCTATGATAAAATACCACGACAAAAAGAACTTAGTGAGGGAAGGGTTTATTTCAGCCCACAGCTCAAGGTACAGTCCATCATGGAAGAGAGGTCAAGGCAGCAGGAACTTAAAACAAATGGTCACATTGCATCTGCAGTCAGAAGCAGAGAGTGATGAATGCATGGTGCTGCTTAGCTCCCTTTTTCTACTTACACAATCCAGGATGTCAGCCAGGGAATGGTGCCTCCTCAATTAATTAAAACAAGATAATCTCCATAGGCATGCCTAGAGGAGCATCTCTCAGATGATTTCAGAGGCAGTCAAATTGACAATAAACATTAACCATCACAATTCCACCCCAAGTCAACTTGATATCCAACACATCACTTTAAATCATAACCTCTCACCCCTTGACCTCATAGGTTCATGACCATGTAATAATGTAAAATGCATCCAGTTCAGCATCAAAAGTCTGCATAGCCTTTAACTATTCCAACACTTCAAAATTCCAGTCTCTTAACTGTGAACTCCAATAAACTAAAAACCAAGTTACACACTTCTAACATATAATGGCATAGCATAAACATTCCTAGTACAAAAGAGAAGAATTTGAGCATAGCAAGGAATGATCAGACCAAAGCAAGACCAAAATCTGGTAGGTCAAATACCTCATCCGGTAACTCCATATCTGCCATGTGGCATTCATGATGAAACTAGCTAAACTCCAAAGGGCACAGTCAGCCTCACCTCTCTAGCCCCATGCTTTACTCCATGTACACAGCTCTTCTTGGAAGATTCCAGGACTGTGGAACATCTTCCAAGGAACTTAGGCTTCACCTTTCACAACTTCACAAAATAACCTCTCAGGCATCCTTGAAGGGACTCCTTGACTCTATTACACATCATCTGGCCTCAGCTACTTTCCAAAACTGGAACAAAACTCCATGATGCCCTCCTGTATCTTTTATGCTTCTAAAGTCAGCACCACATGGACAACACTACCAAGTTCTGCTGCTGGCTGTATATGGAGCCTCCAATGGGTGTGGGTTTGCCTCAGAACACCTACCTTACAGTCCCAGTGTCCTGCAGGTTTCTCTTCAGTATCGCTTACCACTTTAACAGTTACAGTTGCTTTCTCAGCACCAGTTAAAAGCTCTTCCATCTTGATATCTCTGTCCAACAAATTAATCCATTATCTTTAAATTTAGTTTCACTCAAGTTCTCAGAACACCAATAGAATAAAACCAGATTCTTGCCCAAAATATCACACAAATGTCCCCTAACTAGTTCCTGATAGAGTTCTTGTTACCCTCTGACACCACCTGAGCTCCACTGTCCATGTTTCTTTCAGCATGCTTGCCTTCCAATTTCCTACCAGAATGGTCCATAAAGTTCTGCATTTGAGGATTTTTTTAGGCCAAAGTTCCAAACTCTTCTACATTCTTCCTGAAAGCCAGTTCTAAAGTCTTAAGAACCCCATGGTCATATTTATCACAGCGATGACACAGCTTCTCAGTACCAATTTTCTGTCTTAGTTTCTTTTCCTGTTCCTGTAATAAAATACCCTGACAAAAGCAGATTAATGAAGGGAAGGTTTATTTTAACTCAAGTTCAAGACATAGTTCATCATTGGAGGAAGTCAAAGCAGCAGGAACTTAAAGCAGCTGGTCACATTGCATCTGCAGTCAAGAAGCAGAGAGCGATGAGCGTTTGTTCTGCTCAGCTCCCTTTCTCCACTTATATAGTCCAGGATGTCAGCCAGTGAACAATGCCACCTGAAGTAACACAATTAAGAAAATCCCCATAGGCATGCCTAGAGGCCCATCTCCTAGGTGATTCTAGAGCCTGCTGATAATAACACTAGTTATCACATGTGATATAAAGTCTAAAATTATACCATTCATAGAAGAAAACATAAAAGAATTTTGTTTTATCAATTTTGGGGTAGGCAAAGATTTCTTACTATGAAAACATGTAGACAATGAAATACAAAGTTGATCAATCAAATTTAATAAAAATTTTAAATTTTCTTTGAAAGATACTCTTTAAAAAGTTAAGTGTGGTGGTGCACGCCTTTAATCCCAGCACTTGGGAGGCAGAGGCAGGTGAATCTCTGTGAGTTCAAGGCCATCCTGGTCTACATAGTGAGTTCCAGGACAGCTGGGGCTACAGGGAGACCCTGTCCCAAAAAGACCAGAGTGGGAGAAAAATATTTGCAATACATGCCATCAAAGAGTTTATGTACATAATATGTAAAGAACTCTTGTAACTCAATAATAAAAATACTAATAACACAGTTTTAAAATGAGCAAAAAGGACTAGTGAGATAGCTTAACAGGTAAAGGCATTTGCAGCCAACACAATGACCTGTTTGGTCCCTGGGGCCCACAAGGTATAAGGACTCCCAGAAGTTGTCCTCTGACCTGTATGTGCACACCATGCTACATGCATGCATGAAACACACACATGCACACAAAATAAATTAAAATGTAAGCCAGGCGTGGTGGTGCACACCTTTAGTCCCAGCACTAGGGAGGCAGGGGCAGGTGGATCTCTGTGAGTTCAAGGCCAGCCTGGTCTACATAGTGAGTTCCAGACCAGCTGGGGCTACAGGGAGACCCTGTCTCAAAAGGACCAAAAAAAGTATAATAAAAATTTTAAAATAAAAGAAAGCAGACAAAAGAGTTGAAGAATTACTTCACCAAAGACAATATATGAATGATCTATAAAAACATGACACTCAGCATAATTAGTTAATGGTGAGCATTAGTGATTATGCAAATTAAAGCCACAATCAAATGCCATTACATACCCATTAGAAGGTTAAGAAACTAGAAGGATCAATCACAAGAACCGTTGACACCAGAAACAACTAAGCTCTCCTACAGTGCTGTAGGGTATATGAAATGGTACAGCTACTTTGAAGAGATACTGTGGCAAATTCATAAAATGCTTAAATATACAACTGTTATATGACCTAGTCACTGAGTTTCTAAGCATTTATCTGAAATAATTAAAGCACATGTTCACATAAAAGCTCATACATAAATATTCAAAACAGCTTCAATGATAATAACCCTGAACAGGAAACAACTCCTATTCCTCAACAAGTGAATGGAAAATATGCTACACAATAGATTGTTATCCATCAATAAAAGGAATAACTATGATATACCAACAAAATAAATGAGTCTTAATTGTGTTTAGTAAAAAAAAAAGTCATACATAGAAATATGCATACCAAAAAACTGTATTTATTTCCATTTGGAAAATGCAAACTTCTCTGAAGTGACAGAAAGCAAATGAATGATTCTGTGGTGCTAGAGACAATACTGCAAACGTGGTAAGAAACATTGAGGGATGACTAAAGTTTTCATTGCATTGATTGTGGGAGTTCCCTGAGAGTGTGCACCTGTCAAAACTCATCAAATCGCACAAATCTGAAAAATGGCAAGGAGGGAGTTAAAGATGACAGGTATTTGGAAGCTGAAAGTCAAGAGTGCCCCTCATATCCCCAGGGAAGCTCGCAGAAGAGGTTTTCCTTGCATGGGAGGATGGAAACAGACTGCAATGGACACCAGGTTGTTGTAGTAAAGAGAAAAGTTGTTTCCCTGCACAAAGGGACCATGCATTGGTGAGCATCCTGAGTCTCTGGGAGCTCTACACACCTGCCCTCCCTGGAGGAATGCTCCTTCCCAGACACACCTGACACTTGTATGACTCTCTTGCTCCAACAATTATTTTCTAACTTATTCCTGTCCATTCTACATTCACAATATGACTTCCAGTAAGTCATCCTTCCCCAACAAACTATTGACTGTAACTGCATTGCTGTGGGGTCAGATGTAACCAGACGTGGGCGAGGATGTGAGGAAAGACCCATTGTCACTGCTGATGCAGCCATTCTGAAGGACAGTGGAGAACCTTAAACCCAGCGAGGCTACCCCTAGGTTTATGTACTCAGGGAAAGTCTTTCCAGGGAACACAAGGAGATGGCAACTAAGGAGCTTTCCTGTCACCTTGCCGGAGGCAACCCGTTTCCATCTCTAGGAATATACAAATGAAACCCAGTGCAAGTAAACAGGAAAATAAACTGGATTTCTATGTAAATACCTCAAAATCTCAAAAACAGAGTTGAGAGGGGAAAAAGCAAAATCAGAAAGAGATATATAACACAATTCCATCTATGTATCAAGCACTCATATAAAGCAGCCCTGCATGTTTTTGTAAGGGTGGTTTTTATATCTCAATAAACAACTGTCAGGTGCATTGGAAAGCCATATTAAATGCAGTAGAGTGAATAATGTCTTTGGGAAGAGGCAGTGGGATTGAGGGTGACAGATGTAGGGAAAATGATAAATTTTTAAGTATTGTCAAAAACAGAGAAGGCCCCCCATAGACAGATGATAATATACAAAATGAGGAACAAGATTATTTCAAGCATGTGCACCTGAGTTCCAAAAGCTATAAAAAAAGAAAACATATAGAGAGATAGTTCTTGTGTTTTGCCCGTTTTCACATTCAGAATGAATGAATGAAGTGTCCCCTGGTATATCCATTCCATATTGCTGCTGTAACAAATTACCAGAGACCGAGTGGCTTAAAGCAATATAAATCATTATCATATAGTTGGGCAGGTATGAAGTCATCACATCTTACTGAGAAAATCCAAATGCTGGAAGATTGTATTCTTTTGCAGAATGGCTGTAAGGAAGAATCTGTTTTCTTGACTTTTTCACCATCTAGAGAAGACTCCCCCAGCGCCTCAATTTGCTGCTTTCTTCTTCCTCTTCAAAGCCAGCCAGCATGGGTCTAGTCTGTCTCTAGAATGTCTCTGATTCTCGTCTTCTCTTCTGCATCCCCTTCCACTTCTCAGAACCTCCACGATTACATTTGGCCTGGGTAATCTAGGATAATCTTTCCTACCTTGAAATCAGCTGATTTGTAACTTCAATTCCCCTGATAATTTCCACTAAGTCATTCATGCTTCCTTCCCCAGATAACTATTGTCTGTACTTATATTGTTTTGGGGTTAGATGTTACCAAGCATAAGTAACACATACACAGTTTCTGAAGATTAATAACATGGACATTTCGAGGCTCACTTTTTATACCACAACAAAGCATATAGCCAATAAAAAACACAGCCACATGTTTTTCTTATTGTGAATCAGTTATTCAGCCAAATTAGGATCACGTTAAGTCCCCACTGTGTACCAGATCCTTGTGATAACTGCTAAAGTTACGGTGGTCAGAATCCCTACTGGAGATGGCCTTGATTCCCCCATTCATTCTCAGGTATGGAGTGTGCTGCTTATAATCCTTGATACAGTGGTGCATCTCCTGTCTCTTAGGCCAGGGCCATTAAAGATTTATGTTCCCACACAGAGATCCAATGCCCAGTATCTGTAGTCATACCTATTGTCATAAATGTATGAGATTTTTCTTCAAATCAGTAGCATTTTTGGCAAATTAGCTATTTCAGGATTTCCCCACAAGACAAAGCTGTAAATTCTGATAAGAGTCGCCATTATAGCATCATCTCTCTAGGTTGGGGCAAGGTTTTACATATTAGCTCCTTTGGGATGAGGAGCAGTGGGGTGGAGCAGAGGCAGCAGAATCTCCACAGGTATTCTAGAGATTCCTTACAGCACCCGAGGGGACCCTTGGCCAGGGAACAACCTTAGTAAGATTTAAGGACCAATCGGAGGACACAGCATCAAGGTGAATGGATGCTATAATTTGTAAGTTAAAAGAACTCAGGTTCTTCTGCACACCACATTGCCCACTCCTAATGAGTGAGTTTGGACAGTACCACTTCATGAACACTGACTAATGTGCTTAGATTTACTCTGAGCTGTGACTTCTCAAATTCTTGCTTTAACATCAAAAGACTGATTATTCACTGGGCATCATGGCACATACCTGTAACCGAAGCATTGGAGAGGTTGAAGTAGGAGAATTGCCTTGAGTTTGATAGTCAGCTTAGGCTATGCAGGGAGCTCCAGGCCAACCTGGACTACATAGGAAGAGCCTTTGCTCCTTTGGGACAGCAAAACAGATCCATGCCTACAGTTCCATCCTTTCTACTTACAAAATAACTAGGTGTATTGCATGTCCTTAGCAGAGTGCTATGTTAAGATTTCTCTGGAGGCTTGTTCAAAGTGTCTCTACTTTATGTCATTTATAGGCCTCCTTCCCACTTATGCTGGGTGGGTAGCTGCTAGAAACTCATATGGCCTAACATGCTGCAGCTCCTGCCCTCAGTCACTACAGACCCAAACTTAACACTCCTGTTATACAGACAGATGGTAGAGCACTGAAGCTCTGTTTTAGAAAAAGAAAGGCTGCTCTGCTACACAAGGACCCCAAAACTATCTATGGCCAGCATCCAGGCTGGATGACCTCCATGAGACCTGTCTGCTCTATGAACAAGTTAAATTAGGAGTTGCTATTCTTTCCCAACCTAGGTAGTCTCCCAAGTATTGAGGTAAATTCTATAGCAGGCAGCTGCTTTTAAGTCATAGTCTAAAGCCGTCTGCTATACAAGTAAAGAAAACGACATCTCAATAATGAAAGTAAATTGATGAATATGAAACAGGAAGGGCTGAGGGTCTGACTCACTGGTAGAACTATGGCTTCAATACGCAACTCTGCAAAAAGAAAAAAAACTGGAAGTTTGTGGCAGAGTCTATAGCCAAGCCTACTTTATAGACCTGAGCCAGCTGGCTTATTCAAGATCAAATGTCCAGTTAATGACAACACTAGGACATAAGCCCACAACCAGCCCCAAGACGTTCTAACACCACAGCTGGAATACCCTTTCATATGCCTGATAGAAAGCTCTCCTTTTAGGAATTCAGCAATATTTTTGAGCATACTCACCTTGAAGGGAGTGTCAAAGGATGTTTTGGGGGAAAGGGAAATGGGCCAACCTAAAAATGCCTGGGTCTTTTATCTCACAGTCTTATTAGCCTTCTCAATTAAATTTCTATGAGGTATTTTGCATGTGCGTGTATGTTTGTGTGTGTGTGTGTGTGTGTGTGTGTGTGTGTAGGCCGGAGGACAACTTTATGTCTTGTTCCTCGTGCACCATTCACCTTTTTTTGAGACAGTGTCTCTCACTTGGAACTCACAGAGTAGACTAGGCTGGCTGACCAGCAAGCCCCAGGGATCCTCCTGTTTCCACCTCTCTGGTGCTGGGATTGCAGCACACTCCACCACACCCACTTTTCTTATGTGGGTTTAAGGATTGAACTCAGAGCCTCATACATGGGCAGTCAGCACTTTACTGACTGAGCTATCTCCCTAGCCCTGGATTGGACTTTTTAACACTTTCCCTAACTGATCTTTCTTTCTGGCCATGTGTTAGCCTATCTTTGCAGTTTAGTTTCTCTCCAGCTAGGGAAATCCTCATCCTTTGTCCTAGTGCTGAGTATTTCTTTTCAACTTCCTCTCATCTGCCCAGGGGTTCATGTGACCCTCCCACCCCTCTGTTCATGCCTCTCTCAATTCTTCCCACCTCTCCAGTTTTCACCACTTTCTACTTCCTCCCTCCCTTCCACTTCTCTTGGAACAGTGGCTCTTGCATTTCTTGCCTCAACCCAAACTGGGTGGCTTTTCTCTCTACTGAAGCAGGGAAAGCCGTGAAAGCCTAAAATGCCATCTTTCATCTTATTTCCTATTTCCAGCACATTTTCTATTTATAATTCTGCCTCCCTCGTAGCAGATTGACACAGCACTCGGCTTGGCTCCCAGAATAAATGTAATTCAAGAATAAGAGGCAAGTCCAGCTCTCAGGACTCTCTGCAGCCAGGTATTAGGGTTTTTCTGCCAGCATTAGAGAAGTGTCTCTGTAGCAGCTGTGCTTCCCCAACCCATCTTCTACGGTCCTGGAAACTCCTTCCATGCAAGATATCCTTCCTTGCAGATTTCCTTTTGACCATGTCTGAACCAAGCTTATATTAAAAGTGTTTTTTATTCTTCAAGCACACATTGATTGTGCTGTAAAAGGTTCTTTTTTTGACATGAATTTATGTGTGTGTGGTTGCACATGTGTGTGCAGGTGCATGTGGAAGTCAGAGGTTGATATCAGGTATCTTTCTCTACCTCCCTCCACCTATTATATAAAGGGAGAGTCTAATTTGAACCCACAGCTACTGATTCAGCTAGCCTAGCTAACCAGCTTGCTCTGGGAGTCCTGTCTCCACCTCCTGCAATGGGATTACAGTATTTACCCAGGGACTAGAGAGCCAAAATCCCCTCTTCATACTTGCAACTGTTCTACCCACTAAGGCATCTGCCCAGCCCCCACAAAAAGGTTCTGAAAAAATATTTGTTGGGGGTGAATTGATAGCTTGGTAAGTAAAGTGTTTGCCTTACAGGCATGAGGACCTGAATTCAATCCCCCAGAGCCCATATAAAAAGTTAGAGTATGCTGGCTCATACTTAGAATGCCAGCACTGGGGAGGTAAAGACAAGCTGATCCCTGGGCTTGCTGGTCAGCTATCTGAGCCTACTCAGCAAGTTCTAGGCCAATGAGAGACTCTGTCTCAAAAAACCAAAGACAGTGAATCCCAAGGAACGACATCTAAGGTTGCTTGCTGTCTTTCATTTCTATCTGAACACACATGTACCCACGCACACATGTACATACACATGCACATACGCATGCATATACACACACACACACAAGAAATATTTGCTGGGTAAAGGATGAATACTATTATATTAAATAAGTCATAAACTGCATTTGTGTGACAGGATTTGAAACTGTAGTTAATCCACAAAGTGAACCATACACATAAAAATTCACATTTTCAAATTAAAAAACAATTTCATATTATACCAAAGATGTCTGATGCCTCTCTCTCTTAACAAGTAACTTTAAAACCTGAAGGATAGGGACTGGAGAGATGGCTTTGTGGTTAAGAGCACTGGCTGCTCTTGCAGAGGACCTAGGTTTGATTCCCAGCACCCACATGGCAGCTTACAACTATCTGTAACTCCAGTTCCAGGGGTCTCCAACACCCTCTTCTGACCACCATAGGCATTGTACAACACAGATGCACTTGCATACATGCAGGCAATACATACTTGTACACAAGAAATTAAAAAATAATACTAGGGGCTGGAGAGATGGCTCAGTGGTTAACAGCACTGACTGTTCTTGCAAAAGACCCAAGTTCAAATCCCAGCATCCACATGGCAGCTAACAACTGTCTATAACTCCTGTTTCAGGGGATCCAACACCCTCTTCTGTCTTCCATGGGCACTGCACAACGCAGGTGCACTTACATGCAGGCATAACAGTCATACAAATAAAATAAAAATAAATAATTTTTTAAAAATTTAAATGCTTATTATTTGAGCTTATGGTTCCAGAGGAATTACAGTCCATCTTGGCCAGGGAGGCATGGTGGCAGAGGTGGCTGGAGGAGGAGCAGCAGAAGCTAAGTTCTATATCTTCCAACAGGCAAGGAAACAAGAAAGCAACTGGAGATACGGCAAGTCTTAAGAACTCTCTAAGTCCACCCCCAGTGATGTGCTTCCTCCAGGATAGCCACACCTTCTAAAACATCCCAAAACAGCACCACCATCTGGGGACAAAATGTCCAAATACTTGGGGCCTATAGGGGACATTTTCATTCAAACTACCACAT
>NW_008346548.1:11320116-11338689 GCF_000622305.1 Nannospalax galili | reverse complement strand
CTCTAGTCATTATCAGTCTCAATACTATTCAAAAGTCCATAGTCCAAAGTCTCTTCTGAGACTCAGGGAAGTAACTGTAAGCCCCATGTAAAATTAAAAGACAAATTACATATCCCCAACATACAGTAGAACTGAATACACATTACCATTCCAAAAGGGAGGAATAGAAGCATAGTAAGGAAATACCAGACCAAAACAAGACCGAAAACCAGCAGGACAAACACCAAATCCAGTAGCTCCATGTCTGACTTCTGGAACTTTACTTCCAAAGGGCTTAGATGGCTCAGCTTCTCCAGCTTTGCCACATGAAACATACATCTCTCTCTTGGGCTGGTATCACTCATGTATGCAGGTCTTCTTGGCAGATGCCTCGCAGCTCTGGCATCACGAATGTCTTCTTGAGGTCTCCATTGCCAACCAGGCTTCACCTTCACAGCTTCACACAATGGCCTATCAGGGCCTTCTCTATGCAGAGGAACCCCTGATGCATGCTGCCTGGCCTCAGCAGCTCTCTGAAACAGCAGAGGAAGAGCTGATGATCTCTTCACTCTTGCATCTTTCATGCCTCTAAAGCCAGCACCAGGTGAATGACACTGCCAAGTTTGACTGCCAGTTTGGGATGGACTCTAGCCTGCTTTATCCATTTTAGAGGCTTTTCTCTTCAGTGGTCCCTGCAGCGTTTTCCTGTCACAAATTGGAGGCCTAAATGGGTGTGGTCTTGCCCTGGAGGCACTCTCTCCATTGTTTAAGTGTGAATCTCTAGGCCCCTCCTTAATTACTTTAATCTCCTTATCAAAGGGACCCTCTCCAGCATGTGCCAGGGCTCCAACATTAATCTTCCTAGTGCTCTTTTTCAATCTATCCTGTACATTTTATACTTCTTTCTGCTCCATTTGCTCTTTTTCACTGTAAATCTGTATAATATTCACCATTAATAGTCACGACACCATTTCTACATTAGGCTGTCTTGAAATTTCTTCCACCAGAGAAATTAGTGCATGGTTTTTCAACTTAGCCTCAGGCAAGCTTTTTGGCTGTGGGCAGACTCCAGCCAGACTCTGCCAAAATAGCCCAAGTTCTGCTTAAATCCTTATTTCCCTCTGGAACTACATTGTTCTCAGTGCTACTTTCTTCCAGGCACCTACTAGAATGGCCTATTAAGCTCTGCTTGCAGCAATCAACTGCTTTTCTAGCCCAACCTTCCAAAATCTTCCACATTTCTTCAAAACCCCACATGGTTGGGTTCTTCACAGCCAACAGCCCACTCTCTAGTACCAATTGCTGTTATTAGCCACTTTTCTGTTGCTGCAATAGAAACACTGACCAAAACAACTTATAAAAGGAAGGGTTTATTTGAGCTTACAGTTCCAGGGGAATTACAGTCCATCTTGGTGAGGAGGCATGGCAGCAGAGGTAGCTGGAGGAAGAGCAGTGGAAGCTAAGCTCTACATCTTCCAGGAGGCACAGGAAACAAGAAAGCAACTGGAGATCCACCAAGGTTTAAGAACTCTCTAAGCCCATCCCCAGTGATGTGCTTGCTAATTTTTTTTTTAACCCAAAGGAAGAAGCAACATTTTGGGAGTGCCTCACATTTTAGGAAATGTGCTTTACCTAAATGATTCCATAACTTCTGCAATGAGGATTACTATGCCCTTTCTGTGAGTTTAAAACTGGGATCCAGGCAGGTGAACAACCTATGAACAGTAAGAGGTAAAAAAAATGAATCTAACTGAACTTTGTTTGATGTCAAAGCTACTTTCAAAGCCCAAAAGAGGAGTCGCTACCCTTGAACACAGCATGAAACATAGTTCATGCTATTCATCGCTGCTGTGGCATCTCTCTTCTGGACTGTTTCTTTCCTGTGTGGCACATATGAGGTACTCAAACAAATATTTGTTGAATTAAACTACTGCATTAACCATTTAGACTAAAAATCTTCCACTGGGTGCTGTGAAGATGTAATGTCCCCCATAGATTCAGGCTTGGTTTTCAGCTGATTGTTCAGTTATGGGACATTCTGGGAACTGTAAAAGATGGAGCCTGGTCAGAGGAAGTAGGTAAAGGGGGTCTGTCTTTGAAGAGTATACTCTTGCTTTGCTCCCATGTCTCTTGTTTTCTGTCCACCATAAGAGATAAAAGCCTCCTTTCCCATACACATGGCTGCAATGCTCACCTTGCCATAGTGGGGACAAGAGATACAGCCAAGTTACCATGGACTAAAGTCTTTGAAGCCGTGAGCTAAACAATTCTTCCCTTAAGGTCTTCTACCAGGTATTGTCACAGCAATGCAAAGTCTAATATACCTGTTTAAGATTCTAATATACAAGGCTTAATGCATTCACTTTAGAAGAAGCCTAGTGCCAACCTCAGTTTCTGCAATACGACCATTTGTTATGTCAACAGTCATAAAATATATATCTTATATTTTTAATTGAGGTGAGACCCACAAAGGCAAAGTGAAGAGAGTCCACAAAAACCATAATGTGGCTCTGATCACTTAGCCCATGGCACTTTCATAGTTTCCAAGCCTTTCCATGAAATCATTGAGATGGATTATGGACCAAAATATCTGTGTTTCCTATTTCTGTTGCAGAGAAAGCAGCAAGGCATTAGAATCTGAATCAGCTTCAGAAAAGCTGCAGTAAAGCAATCTACCCAGGTTCATCTGAGGATGGCTATCTGATGGGAGCAAGAGAGAATGTTCTTGGTCTTCAAGGAAAACAGACATGGGATGATACCTTATCACACAAAGGCTTAAGAACAAGAACTAAGGGCAAGCCCATGAGGAAGACAACATATTTTGCCTGCAGATCCTGGTTTTTCTGAGATGAGCCAGACTTGAATAATTACAGAGGCACCAGGAGCAGCTCTTCTGCATTTGGGGTAACAGTAAGAAGAGGCTGTTTGCAGAAACTGTCTCATTTCATAGCATCTTTCCCATAGCAATGTGGAGTTATTCCCTTGATTGCTGTCTGATGTGTAGCTTTAATTGTATCTTTGCTTTTATGTAGAGAATAGAATTGTGTTCCCAGGAGGATGGCTGGGAAAACCCACTGCCAGCCTGGAATACAAATGGGAGCTTGCAGAAACCACACTTCCTGGGTGGGCAGAGAAAGAGGAGATGAACAGGGCAACAATGTCCAAAGGTCTAGGATTTAGACATTGGGGATCACTGTATCTCTTGCCTTCTTCCAAAGAGTATAAATAAGAGCAATGTTATTTGTAGATAGATGAGAAAATTGCTTTGGGAGAGGGTTTATGTGTTTCTGAACGGCTACCATCCCCCCAAAATGCTGTTTCTTACCCACACAGTGACTTCCATAGTTCTGGAACAACTAATAGAGCTGTTGACTTAAGTACCTGCTTCTTTTATCCATTTATAATGCATGTTTCTACACAATTAAGATTGTACTGTATAGACACTTTGTAACCTGCCCTTTTCAGTGAATATTTTGCTCAAGTATCTGAGGGGGAGGCATTACAGTAGAATCCAGTCATTTTCCAGTTGAGGACACATCAGACAGAAGCAGCAAGAGGCACTGTTATGCCAGCTCCTGAAAGGAGGAATTCTGTCCCATCCTTGGTATGCCTCACTCATGAAGCAGTAAGCAGAAGTTGGCTCTGGGAGATAAGATTAAAGAAGTAAAGAATTTTTAAAATCTCTTATTTTTTTATAGTTTCCAAAATTTAATAATGAGCAAGCATCACTTTTGTAGTCAGAAAAGCTATTTTAAATGTTTCTTCTTTCTGCTGCTGTATCCGAGTCAGCTGCAGAAGAGCAAGGTACCTAGACCAATCTCACTGCCTATCTGAGAAATGGGACAATCATCTTGGAAAACCACGCGTATCTTATAGAGAAGGTGAGTCACTCTAGGGCAGGTGACAGAATAAGCAGTCCACATCCTGGGAGATTCTCAGAGGAAGAACGTTCACTCACCTGATTTGCAATCATAATCTCCCAGCTCAGGAGTCACTGAGAACAGGTTGAGACTCTGGGTCTTTTCAGACCCTGCTAAAGGAGCTAAGCTACCTTTTCTTCCCATCCTTCACTTACATAGGCCTAGCCCATTCATTAGGCACAGGAGAGCCAGTACCTAGTAATCAAAATACTTTTAGGAGTCCACAAAAACATATATATGTTGGGGTTGGGATTGGGGATTTAGCTCAGTGGTGGAGTACTTTCCTCGCAAGCATAAGGCCCTGGGTTCAATCTTCAGCTTCAAAAAAATATGTTCATATCTAGTACTGATATATTTGTTATTACTCCAACACAGTTGTAAAAGATGAGTTTTTATATTCTTAATGGAAGAGAGGCTTATGAAGGCAAAAGTGTGTAGGACCCATAAAAACCATAATGTACCCTGGTCACTTAGCCTGCAGTAGTCATACAGTTTCTAGGCCTTCCTATAAAATCATCCAGGAGAACTGAGCACCCCAAAGTCTACCATCCCTCTCTACTCATCTTCCCCATCATTCTAGTACAGAGGAAACTTAGGTGGGAAAATAACTATGAAAATGACCAGAGCCATGGACCTCCAAAGCAGAATTCAGCAGATGGAGCCTGCATTTAGCAGTAATCAGAAGGAATTGCTGTTTTGTTTTTTTGGTTTTTTTTTTTTTCACAGTTCTAGGGTCAGCTTTATTACCTAATAGAAGTCCAATCTCTGGAACATTAAAATGAACTGTCCCGAACTTTAATTAAGAACACAATTTACAAATAATTAATATTTTCTGGAAAGCATTTCCAAGTTCAGAATGAAAAAAAAATATGTACACAATATATAATCAAATGCCAGGCTGGCTTCAGCTCCCATCTAGCCCACAATCAGCAACACCAGTCTTCTTAGATTCTTCAAAATCTTCTGTCAAATCCATGAAGCTGTTTCTCACCATGGGGGAAGGAATAGAAATCCCCATTGCTTTTCGAACTCTGTACATGCTCACAATATCACCTGGAGTCACTTGCTAGAATTGTTTTAATTGCCCCACAAATAACCATTACCATGCCAGAAAGGTTAGAGGCAATTACTGTAGAGAGTGTCCCCCTTTTCTTAGGAATGATTACCCCTCATCTTGTAGGATAAGGTTTTTGTGAAATGTGAACACCCCCTTTCAAAACTCTGGTCCTTCTTTTCAAATTAGAGTTATAAATAAATAAGTATAATTTGCAAACCGTTTGATTACATCCTTGTACTTTCCCAAGATTCCCTAAGGAGGCACTTATACCAATTTTCATATCATTAAATATTTAAATAAAAACTCATTGAAGTGAATCATCAGACAAAAAAAGCATTTATTAAGCGACTTGCTTAGGCACAATGCAGCACTAGGCTTTAGATTTAGGGAGCAAGTGGAACATTTGCTTCCTGCTGACCAGCAGCAGGATAATGCAACAAAGAGGTTTGTAGGAAGAGGATATTGGTTTCAAGGAAGGCAGACAATATAGAAGCCCTCAGTTTTAATGAGAGTTCCTTATTCAGCAACCACAAATACACAGAACACCATCTAGAACAAGAATGCAAGTAGAACCAAGCATCTGAGCAGTGAAACTCAGGTTACACAGCACAGGGCCTGGGCAGTTCTGAAATGTCATGGAAAGGTTACTAAATTCAGAGTCCTTCAAATAACTCTATATGAGAATAAATTTAAATTCACCTTGCTTATAAAATTTGGTAATTTTCAATATATCTCATCATAATTTTCATTGATAAACATTTACTGAGCATGGAACTATGCCAAGAGAGTGTAGAAACACAGAAAATTCGTCACTACACTGTAGGGTATATGTGCTGGATGGCCAGGGAGTGGTCCTAACCTCAGGCTCTGAATTAGGAGCCAAGAAGAGAGAGAAGTCTCAAGTGACAGTGTGAGGATCCAGAAAGAAACATATTGTACACTCAAAAGAGTTTAGCTAAGAAAATATTTACTGAGGAATGGGCAGAGTTTACCAAACTGATCAGTGGTGAACTTAGGGGCTAGTAATTATGGGATACTGTTACCACCCATAGTCCAGAGGGGGCAAGTAATTTGCAAAACCACTGGACAATATCCTCAAGGAAACGATGCTTTGGGAACCCATGAGAATAGCATGTAGCTTGGGGTGGTGACACATACCTGTAAACCTAACACCCAAGAGGCTGGGTCTAGAGGCTCATGAGTTTGAGGCCATTCTGGCCTGCATAGGAAGAGGCTATCTAAAAAGTAAATAAATACGTAAGTACAGGCAGGTGAATGGTGCTTGGAAGAAGAGGTGCTAGATTGGTGCTGGACAGGCAAGCAGGAAGGAAGCTCAGGTCCAAAGCTGGGGATATGAGCTGATGATGCCTCACATTGGTCAAACCCAACAGACATTGGAGAGCGACAGAGCCCAGAGGCTGCAATTCTGCAACACAGACCAAGATAGAGAAGACAAGAGAGGGACAAAGAAGACTACCCTGAAACACTAGGTGGAGATATTGCTGTTGGCTTGAAGGAGAAGGAAAAGAGCTAGGTGTAGTAGTGCACACCTTTAAATCCAGCATTCAGGAGGCAGAGGCTGTGAATCTCTATGAGTTTGAGGCCTACCTGGTCTATAGAGTAAGTTCCAGGCCAGATGGGGCTACATAGTGTGACCCTGTCTAAGAAAAATTAGGAAGGGAAGATTCGATGGCATATAATAGGAAGAGGGAAGCCATCTTGGGTAGAGAGAGCTGTTATGAATGTAGAAAATAGGACTTATTTTTATATATCAAGGAAGCAATATGTGCAAAGTATATTTTCTTAAGAAGAATCAGGCTATAGCATCAAGAGATGCTATGGATATAGAGGAATGGACATGGCTCAAGGATTCTCCATCTCAGCCCAGCTCTTAATTCTTTGTTTGGGGGGCAACAAAGTGCTATCCTGTGCTCCTTAGGCTGTTTAATGGTATCCCTGGCCTCTGCCCACTATATTCTAATAGCAATCCACTGGTAGTTGTGATAAACAAAAATGTCATCAGACATTGCCCTAAGGGACACAAAACTGCCTTCAGCTGAAAAACAACTGGAAAAGTAAGACCATGATCAGAAAACTGTCACAGCTGACATGAGAGAAGACAGGAGAAGCTAAAGGCTTGAATCAGTGTGGAACAGAGACCAGCAGGAAAAGGATAAATGGCCCAGACTCACTGATACTGAGGAGGAGGTCATGGTGATTTTTCAATGTAGTGGGGTAACAAAGATGAATACACCACCACTGGTATACTGCAATGGTCTGAAGCTGGCCTAGGGAAGGATGCTACATCTTCTATGAACTTGGGGAGAGTCTGAGACATTTAGACAAGGGCTTGAGATGAAGAGGGAGGTGGGATGGAGGTGTAAATAATCTACATGGAGAGACAGTTGGAAACCCTCTCTCCATGTGAGAAAGGGGTTCTCACAAAGGAAGGTAGAGAAAAGCAAAGAGAGTGTTTCAGTTTTTTCTTTTCTTTTCCGGGGGGGGGGGGTTAGGGGAGGGAGTGTTGTACATATTTAGAAGATGAATAATGTGAGATAGAAATAGAAAGCTCTGGAGGCAGGAAAGCCAGGCAGTTCTCTGAAGGAAGATGGTGGCTGAAGTCCAGCTCCTGCCCCACTTGCCAGGCCATATGCTGGAGGGCCTGTGTCTGCACTGGGACCACTTTGTCCCATATAAGCAAAGGTGTCACATAGGCCAGGGCAATCCTGTAGAGAGTCAAAGCAGCTGCAGAAAACACAAGAGAGGAGCCACATCCATGTCCTGCATTCTACTGTGCAATGGTTAGTGTTCTCCTTTCTTACCACTCAGATCCTTTAAAAAACAGGTTCTTATTAGGTGGACATTTTCACATATGAGAGACAAATGCTCTGTTCTTCCTCAGTGAGTAGTTCTAGGAAGGGTCTCAAGAAAAGGATGCCCATGGAGGTAGCAGGAAGGGAAAGGGAAGGGGATTCAAGACCACAAAAGTGGCTGAGCTTGTTGTCTTGGTGATCTTAATTCTCTGGAGAGAGATGATGGATCCTCCTGTCATTTTTCCTCACAGAGACGCATGTCGTGATAAGCAGAATTCTGAGGTGCCTGCCATGATTCCATCTCCTGGCGTACATGCCTGCTGTAATCTCATCCATTTGAGTGTGAGTGGGGCAGGATCTGGGATCCATAAATAGGATGGAATAGCACCCCTGTGATTACGTTAATGTACCAAAAAGGAATTTGGAGGGGTAATTAAGGTCCCTAATCAGTTGACTCTGAGTTAGTCAAAAGGAAGACCATCCCAGTGACCTGACCTAATCAGGTGAACCTTTTAAAAATAATAAGCAGCAATAGCAGATGATTCAGCTGGCTTGGAATAAAAGCAAACAACCGTGCTATGAGCTTCTGTAACTAGGATCTGAGGGTGGCTTCTAGAGCTAAGAATAATCTCTGGTCAGGAGCTGGCAATAAAACAGGACTTCTGTTCTATAACCACAAGAAACTGAATTTTGCCAACAGTCAGTGAGCATAGAAGAGGACCGGGGCCTCAAGTAAGGTCACAGACAGCTGCTAAGTTTGTGGTAGTTTGCATCACAGCAAAAGAAAATGAATGTGTCTGTGACTGGAGTTTATAGACACCATAGGGTGCATTGATTTGGAAGAGATGAACAGATGTGCCCCATAGCTAAACCCTAGAAATGGGCTGGACCTGAGCCAGAGTCCCCACTATGATGCAGCCATCATTACTCTGTCCCAGCCTCAATATTATCCAAGTGGTAGGGCCACTCTCACTTCTTCCACATGCAGGAGCTGGAGGAAATGAGCCATGGGTTGGACCATGCAGGATAGGAAAACTTTCTGAGCTCATGGCTAGTATAGACAGTCAGCATTTATAACAAAGCCACAATAGTAGTGGCTCTAAGGCCAGTTGGCACTCCTCTCTTTGGTCATTCCTGGGCCAGGTCCAGTTTTGGACCCCAAGACACCAAGAAAAGCTGAATGGACACTTGGACTATCACTTTCTAGAACAGCCTCTTAGAAAGAAAGGGGAAAGTGATGTGTGGGGGGAGGTGAACTTCATTAATTAAACTAATATTAATAATGCCCATTTTGTAGGGAGACTGAAAGGGATGCTCGTATTCCCTTTTCATTTTTTAAAAGATTTTGTTTTTATTTTTGCTTATGTTTATATGTATGTGGTGGGGTGGATATGTGCAGGAGTACAGATGTTCATTGAGGCCAGAGGCAACAGATCCCCTGGAGCTAGAGTTACAGGCAGCTCTGAGCTGCCTGACATGGTTGCTAGGAAGTGAATTTGGGTCCTCTGAAAGAGCAACATCAAGTACTCTCAACCGATGAGCCATCTCTCCAGCCCTGGTGTTCCCTTTAAACAGAGGGGTAAGAGCTTCTTTTCAAGTAACATTCAGATACAAGCTTGAGCTGAGGAATCAACCATGTGGCTATCTGAAAATATAGTCCTGGCAAGGGAAATGGAAATGCATTCCTGAGGCAGGAGTGACTCTGAGGAACAGCATGACCAGCATGGCTGAAGAGAAGTCAGAAGGAGAACACGATGGGTTCTAGGAGTCTAAAGTCCTTGTGGATCACTTTGACTTTTACTCTGCATAAGGAGGGGACACTGAAGAATAGATATGAAAGGATGGCCCTGGAAACTGTGTTAGTCCTCAAAGAGCAAGGACAGAAGCAGAAATGAACTAGGAAACCAAGACAGTGGTACAAGTGAGACCCAGTTTGCTCAGACAAGGGTACTGGAGAGGAAATGCTCAGGTTCTTGAGGTTCTTTTGCAAACAGATCCAACAGTATTTGTTCAGACTGGATATAAGCTGTGAGAAAAGCTTTGGGGGGTGATGCCAAGATATGGGGAGACTGCGCTCTCTCTGGGCGCAGGGTGCACTCACTCTCTGTGGATCCGCAGACTGTTCTGGGAAGCCGTGGCTCCGGGGGCACGGCGGATCCACAGACTTCTCTGGGAAGCTGAGGCTCCGGGAGCGGCGGGTGCCCTGCAGGCTTTCCTGGCTGCTCGGCCTTGTCTCTGGAGCTTCCTCTGCTACTGGAGCATTGTCCAGCTGGAATCCCGTCTCTATTCCACCCCGGTACTCTTCCTCAGGATGCACTGGCCACTGAGCCACGCAGGGAAGGAGTACGGAGACGGCGAAAGCTAGTGTGTCCGTGGGTCGGTAACGGAGAGTGCTGCCCTCCGGGGGAATCAGGTCGCCGGTACACAAGACTCAAGGCTCGGCTCAGTCTGTGCTTATAGCTTTATTCTCTCTGGGACCCAATCTCTGGGACCCAGTCTCTGACCCAATCTCCACTTATTAAGAGAAGGCTAGGATATTTTATACCATGGGGGTAGTGGTAAAAGCTTTGGCTGTTAGATGCTTTGTGAGACATTTTATTTGTATGTGGAAGTGGATTTCTGCCACACTGCTAGACTGCTGGCCACCTGGAAAAATCACACAGGAAGGCATGGTCTGTTTAGAGCCAGAGGCCATGTTTATGTTAGGGCATTTGTGGCGGCCACTTTAAAAGGGAGACAGGAAAGATGTCAGGAAGACATCTTGCTATGAAAGGAGCCCACAGCACATAACCTGAGCTGCATGAGCTGTCCAGTGTGAAGGGGCTTCCACTTTGCATAACAGAGATCTCCCAACACCAAGAGCTTTAGCCTGAACCAGTAGGAAGCTACAGTTGCCGTTGGCTGATCTAGAAAGACTGAAAAAGCTGGCATGGAGAAGAATGCAGGGTTTGAGGTTGGGACATGTTAAGTGAAGGAAGGTGATCAGATATCCAGTGGTGCTGTTAGGTAGACAGCTGGATGCTTTAATGCAGAGTTTAAGGAAGGGCTCACACTGGAGACCTAAATTTGGCATCTAAAATATAAGACTGGACAAGATGAAAAAAAAAAAAAAAGAGTGAATACAAGTAGAAAAGTCCAAGTGTCAACCCCAGGCCACTCTGATTAAGGAAGAATCTGAGAGGACTGAGAAGGGGAGACCACCAGCAAGTGATGTGCTGGAAGCCCAGGAAGAAAGTGTTTCAAGGATGAGAGGGGGGTGACAGGGTCTAATTCTGCTCATAGGTTGAGCCAAGGTTGAGAAATGACCTGGGATTTAACAACGTACTCATCAGGAGACCCAGCAGGTATAGCATCAGTGGAGTGATGAGAATGAAAACCTTATTTAAGTGATACAAGACAGTCTAGGAGGAGAAACTAGAGGCAGCCAGCAGTGCCTTAAAGAACTTTGCAATACAAGGGAATAGAGAAATGAGAGATGGGAGGTAAATACACCAGGAGAAATTAGAGCACGCTTGTACGCTCATGTGAATGATCTAGCCAAAGAAAACTCAAATGATGATGAGGAAGGTGCTGCCAATTCTCAGATATACAAGAAAGCAGAGTGAAGAGTGTGAGCCACTTGACAGGTTTGCTTTAAAATGTTTCATATGTGACATATTAAAAAAAGTCCATGCAAGTTCTGAAACAGTATGAGCACTCAAGAACCCACTACCCACTCCAAGGGTTAGAGCACCACCAGCCACAAACCCACCACCCACTCTAAGGGTTAGACCACCACCAACCACATCACTACCTTATCTGCCTCTCACCTAGAAGAAAGCAACTTCCCTGATTTTTGTGATTATCAGTTCCTTACAGTGTTCTCTTGAAGTATTCCATTACATGTATTGATTAAGCTGCCTCTCAATGTAGTCTCCTATAGACAGCCTTCAGACTGCGTTAGTCGACAACACTGGAATTCCTCTCTTACATTTCATCAGGCACACTAAAATTGGATTTTTTTTTCATATTCCATCTCCAGGTGGCTACTGCTTTGAGTGATAAGCCCCTTCTCCAGAAAATCATCATTATGCAGTCCTGTCTGTATTATTTATGCTACCTCAAGGAAGAGGCCAGCATACCTTCACATATGCACATACACAGCAGACCTCAGTGGCCAGAACCCATGGGACATCAGACAGGCTTCTCCAATTTCATTATTTTTTTCTCCTAGAAGACACACCTGCCCAATCTCCAATCTTCCCTGGTTTCTTTCATCCTGCTAGTTAGGGCCCTATACCAACACCTGGATGTCCCTCCACCAATGCCTTGAGAAGGCAGGTGATGGCCAGTGATTAGTTTCTTTTGTCCCCAAATCTTGCCTTGTGAGTGGCTTCCCTGGTCATCCAGGATTCTCTAGGTATGCAAGGACATGCAGGACTTTGACAATGACAGCAGGGTGGACCCTTTACAAATGAATGACAGCAGTCTGTGAAAAGCCCTCTGCATACATAAGCCCAAACCCCACTTGCTCACTGAGGCTTGAAATTGCTTTAAGGAGAGACAACAACGGCTTTCATCTCACAGCTACAGAAACCTTTGAAGGCCCCAAGTGAAGGAACTCATTGATTCAGGCTATTGCACACTACTTCATAAACGGACTGACAGGCTGGCTGCTGTAACCAGACCCTTAAAAAATGGATGCGAAGTGACAAAAGGAGTAGCAGACCACGGTAGGTCTTTACTTGCCTTCTACAGAGCTTAAAAAAGAACCATCTTGAAGACAGAGGACCTCCGGTGGGATTTGGCCCTACTGTCAGCAATGTGACATAACCAAGGTACTTTAAGCTTTGCGTCTTCCTAAAAGGGAGGTAATACCTCCCCATCAGAGTACTGAAACTTTGTAAAAGCACCCCTCACAGCGACCACAGTCTGCTGGGTGAACAGACATTCCTTCTGTGTCCCCCAGCGTTCTGGACTCCGCCTCTATTCACTCTAGCTCCACCCCCTTTCTTAGCTTGACTGAGGTTAAGAGATCGGAATCAGGGCCCATCACTTCCTGATAGTCATCTTGGGCAAGGCTTTTAATGGCCTGTGCTCAGTCCTCTCATGTGGGAAGGTGGAAGGAATAGTGCTTGCCTTCCGAGTGCCCTTAAGGATGAAATCAGTTAACATATGAATTGCACTTAGACCGACACAAACAAGAGCGCTGTAACCAGTGTTTGTGGTGTGACTCCCAGGGGGTCTTCACCTCACCTACCCACTTCTGCTCTCCAGCCTACTCAGTCCCAGTGCCCACTGCTACACAGCTTCCCAGGACTCCTAACTCCAGGTCCCATCCTAACTAGAGCCTTCCATCATCAGCCGGGCCCCTCCCAAAAGCATGGGGCCTGAGGCGTGGCTCCCGGAGCACAGATTCTGAGTGCTGCGGGGAGGCTCCGTGACGTCGCAGGGTGTTCGGCTCCCTGGTGAGCAGGCAGTGCGGTTGCCAGGCAGAGGCGCAGCGCTCACAAAACCGGTGGCCCGGCGCCGCAGCTGTGCACGCGTAGCTCCTGGTCTGCCTGGAGCTGCAGCTCTCTCCACACCTCCGGCCTGAGGCCAGGCGCGCGGAGCCGCCTGAAGCCAGACAACCCGTTTGGGAGCCAGCCTGAGGTAGCAACCCTGGAGGGAAGTGAAAGGAACAGAGAGGGAGCCCAGGCCATCCCAAGGCTGCGCAAGGCCCACCTGGATTCTGAAACCTGCCTTGTTCACAGAGCCAGGACCAGGGCGCAGTGATTTTTAAGGGGGAGAATATTGCTTCCTGGCCAAATTGTGTATGTATTTTGCACTCAGAATTACTGTTTTGACTTTACATTGTGTACTTGGAACCTCAACAGAATTTGAAATCAGAGCCCCTACTGCCGAGCCAAACCTCTGATTTTCCATCTGTATGTAACACAGATGTAAGAATGCCTTTGGCGGGACTGTTAGGCGTGACACACTATATACTGGTACCACTCGTTCCTTTTTACCAGTATCTACTGACCTCTGAATTCCAGGCACTAGACTAAGCACTGGGATAACATAGTGAGCAAAAAATTGATCATGTCTGCCCTAGGTTTACAGTATATATTAATCAAGAATCTCACTAATCACGTCAAATTTGAGCTGTCACTGGGAGGGTGCAATGGAACTGGCAGGGAGATCAAGGAGGAACAAACTGAGCTCTGAGGGAAGAATTAACCTGTGAAAAGGAGCAAGTGCGTTCCAAGCACGAGTAAAGGAATACCCCAAGCCCACCACTTGCTATTCCAAACCCAACAAGAGTGTACAGTTGTTTGGTCCTTGGCTCCAAAAGCTGTTCATAGAAAACAACTCTTGAGATTCTAGTGTCTGGAGACCATCACTCCTGTAACTGGATGATTTCATTTCTATAACCGAACCCTTAGTTAGACCTCACCAATAAAACCAAGTAAGAAATTATAGAAACAAGCTCTTAGGTGATACTTGTTAAACCTATATCCTTTAGCCCTTAGCAAACTTGGGCCTGCTGTTCCCCTCTGGGAGGCATGTAGGTTTCACTTAATAGGAAATTTATTGAGTTGTAAGAGTTGGAGGTAAGCCCTGGAATATATATATAATTGAAGAAGACCTACCAAACCAAAAGCTTTAAGACTGGAAAAGAACTTTACAAAATGTTGGAGTACTGGAATATTAAGCTGGAATGGACCATTCCCTTACTTTTAAAAAATCAAATATGAGGACTGGAGAGATGGCTCAGCGGTTAAGAGCACTGGCTGCTCTTGCAGAGGACCTGGGTTCAATTCCCAGCACCCACATGGTGGCTATGTACCATCCTTAACTCCAGTTCCAGGGGAATCTGACAGCCCCTTCTGACCTCCGCAGCATTCCACAACATGGGTGCACTTACATCCATGCAGGCAATACACTTTGTACACATAAAATAAAAACAATAAAATATTTTTTAAAAATCAAATGTGAGAAAATGGTTCACACTGCTCAAAAGTAGAAAAGTTGAGCATGGATGCAAGGAGTCAGCTAAGATTCCAAGGCTTTGTGACTCAAGAGTGCATGGAACTCCTGAGATAAGTAACAATACAGGTGGTACCACCACCATGCTACCAGTCATCCAAGCTTGGAAACTGGGCATCACTCTGGACTCTCCGCATCCTCCTCCCCAGCTGGTTACCAAGTCCTGTATGTCCCATTTACTACATTCCTGTCTCATATCTCTCCCTAGTATGACTACCTTCAGAGCAATGAAGCTCTCAAGAGTTGTACCCAAAGTACTGCCAGGTTCTATCCTGGCTCCCTGACTGAAGCCCCATTCCACTCTCTTCAGTCCACCCACACAGCTATTGGTCATTGTGGTTCAGAATCCAACAAAGAGAAAACTCACCAAATAATTTTAACAAAGAAGGTTCACTATAAAGCATTTTTAACACCAATGGGCTTGGAGGAATGGAAGAATGACTCAAGATATAAGGCAGGATCTAACTATGCATGAATCACAAATACAAAGAGCAGCCTTGCGGTAGATCACCCCAGGAAGAGACAGATCCCAGAGCTTATTGTAGAGGGTGTGACCACAGTGCACTGGAGGGCAGAGAAATTGCTATTTACAAGAAGGTGACTCAATGGCACCACTCTGCTGCAGAGCTTCCTAAGAGAGGTTCCAGGATGTTAGTCAGCTTTCCATCACTATTAACAAAGTGCCTGAGGTAAACTTATAAAGAAAAAGGCCTTATTTTGGTTCACAGTTCAGGTGATTCCAATTCAAGATCAAATGGCCCCATTACTTTGGTCCTCTGGCAATAGCAACACATCATGGGGTATGGGTGAGGAATGTTAGCAGATAAACCACTCACCTCATGAACCAAGATCCCAAGAAAAGGAAGAGTCCAATATCCCATGATCTTATACTCCAATAACCTAAGAATCACCTCTAGGTGCCACCTGTTGAAAGTTTTGTCAGCTCTCAGTAGCCTCCCCTGGGGACCAAGTCTTTAACACACAGACTTTGGGAGACACTCATCCAAACCACAGTACAGAGGAAACTGCTAGCCATGGCCACTGCACACATGTACATGAAACAGCAGTAAGGCATTCAAGAGATGGCACCGATCAAGAACCAGATGCTGGAGGTGTGTGCTGTGGCAGGATGCTATGTGCTGTAGAATCAGTGCTAGGGAGCCATGTGCTACAGGAGGTAGTTCTGGGGATGCTGCGGGTTCCTGGAGACCAGCAATGGGAATAAACCTGAACCTGCAAGAAAAATGGCTGCCTCCTCCCATGTCCCACCAGTACCCTGTACAGACAAAGCTTAACATGATGACCGCTGGCAAAGGAGAAATAGTTGAAGGACCTAGTTTCATTTTTTCTGAGGTGAAGGATAACTAGAGTTGAGAGGCAGTAAATTGATGAACAGTGCAATATTAGTTGCCTTGTTTTTGTTTTCTTGTTTATTTGTTTTGTTTTGGTCTTTTTTGTTATTTTGTATTTTCTTTTTTTCTTTTTTTTTCTGGAGCTGAGGACCAAACCCAGGGCCTTGCGCTTGCTAGGCAAGTGCTCTACCACTGAGCTAAATCCCCAGCCCCAACAGTGCAATGTTAATTATCATGGAGAATGAGAATGCAAGCAGGAGAGAAACATGGTTCTCTGATTCTTATATTGAAAATTAAGATGCATTTACCTAAGAGCCTTAGTCTATATATTTCAAGTCTCTGAATCAAGAATGCTACAGCTATATCAGAAGTAAGGAGGATAAAGGAATGAAAATGATGTAAACAATTATTGATAGTTTATTCAAAAGATAAAGATGCTGCATTATATACTTGAATATCTATTCAGTTGTTAAATAATAGCCATGTGGAACTTGTGGCTTCCAGGGGGGGGTTACTAGAAGGAAATATATATAGGTTTATGAAATAGAGCCAAAGCTGCTATTCAGAAAAAAGAACATGGTCAAGTACAACTGCTCTTAGCCACATTGCTGTTGACTTCCAAATTTTGGGTTGAATTGATCATGGATTTGACCCAGGACAAGAAAAACCAAAACAAATAAACAACAACAACAACAACAAAAAAAAAACAGTCTTCTATAATATAAACTTGGAAAGATAACACTAATACAAATAAGATCAGTTGTGGAATTTTTTTGAGACAGGGTTTCAACTATGTAGCCCTAGCTGGCCTTGAATTCGTGTTCAATCCTCTTGCCTCCTGAGTGACAGGATTCTGAGCATGTCCCACCATGCCTGTCTTTAACTGGGGAGATCTTGAAAGTCATGCAGGGCATCCTTTTGGTGACAGAAGAAATGAAAAGCCACTGAGGGTTTTGAGAATAATCTGAGTTAGGAAAAGTTATCTGGCAAAACTAAGCCTTAACTTCTTGGCATTGAAAAAAATTAGTATTAGAACATACCCACCCATAGGTTCTTGTGAGAACTGAGGTGATGAATGTGCAATGGCTGCCTTAGGTCTGCCTTATTGTGGGCATGCTCATATATAGTATTTTTAGAATATGTTTTAAAAGACAGTGACAAAACATCTGGACAAAAAAAATTAAGACATACACTAACAATTTTATTCTATTCTAAGATGGTAAGAATGAACTTTTCATTATGTAAATGGAATTGTCCAAAACATTTTAGTGATTTATGGGAAAAGGATAACATAATATTTAAATTGGGGGTTGTCTTAGAGAAAATCCTTGCTGTTTCATTGCCTTATTTAAGGAGGGCTTGTAAGGTGCAGTGTAGAAAGCAGTGAAGTAGACTTAGGTCTTGATTCAGTCCCAATACAACCTGTTTCTTTGTGCCCATCATTTACTTCTTTTATACCTTCATTCTTTCATTCGTACATTGAAGATATTGAACTATATTGTTCGATTGAACTATATTCTTCATCGTTGTTGTTTGAAAAAAGTATTCCTTCTTATTTTCCTAATTGAAAAAAAAATAGAATACACTAGAAGCCTCAAATGGAAAATGAAAGGAAGGGAAGAACCTAAAATGGCCATGATATAGTAAGGCAAGGTAGTTTAGAGAAGAACATAAATCCATTTTGGATGCTTTTATCGAGAAAGGGGATCCTACAATAGGTAAACTGGTGGATAGGAATGCAACATGATTGATAGTCTCTAATTGGAGATTTGGGGACCATCAATGTAGCCTTCTGCCTAAAGTCACAAAAGTAGCACCTACACGACCCCCCTTCATTAGACTATAATAACCTTCAGGAGCTCAATGCTCAAGTAAAAACAAAACCTTAAAAGTTGTTTAAAATTTTTTAAATTCCTTATTGTGTTGTGATGGGGGACGCTATGTGCTGTTTACTCATGTGGAGGTCACAGGACACCTTTGCAGTCGGTTTGGTTTTCTCCTTCCACCCATAAATGATTCAATTGAGAAAACTTTCAGTGTTTTCTTAAAGGGGTTTATACTTTGAAAGGAAAGTTTTGAGAAAGCATATACCTTGAAAAAATTAACAAAAGAAAGCTGATGAACTGAGTTGATTTTAAAATAAGAACTAAAACTGCATACAATGAGTTATTTAATAATAATGAGTCCATTCAATAGAAAAATGTTTAGATTTAAACATAAACATGTGCTTTATAATGTAGACACAATTTTGCTACATAGCCCAGGGTGGCCTCAAACTTGTACTCATCCTGCCTTAGCTTCCAAAAGGCTGGCATCACAGGCGTGTGTACCACATGCTTAGTTTAGATGGAGATTGTAACACACTTTCCTCTGTTACTCAGAGAATAGCAGACAGAAAAGCAAATCCAGATGTCAAAGATTTGAAGTATATAATTAAATCT
>NW_008346548.1:11301986-11319987 GCF_000622305.1 Nannospalax galili | reverse complement strand
TTTTCTTTTCAATTGTATATAGAAAATGATCAAAATTCATAAAAACTTAGTTGAGAAAATTCTAACCAATAAACAATGATGAAAGGGGAGAGAACCTTAGAAAATATTTCTTAAAAATGATGAAAGAGATAATTAAACAACAGAAACTAAAAACAAACAACATGGTTAAGACAAACTATTGTCCAATGGAGAAAAATGTTTCTTGAGCAATCATTTTTTTAATGCAATAGAGAATCCTGGGAGAAAAATGTTACAGAAAAAAAATAATTAAATTTATAAATAAGGGAGATTTTGGTGATTATGTCTGTGAAACTAGTGTCAAGATTGGCAATAATCAGGATGGAAGTCTTTCTGTAAGAGGCTAATGGAGGCAGAAAGTGAGGGGGACTCAGTTGTTGGCAGCCTGGGAAGTCTGGCAGAGAAGACAATTAGGTCATTGGAGAAGTAGTGAGATTTAAAAAAAAAAATTTAAAAAAGGAATGCAGATTGTGACTTAGTTAATGGAAGCTTTGAAAGGGAGGTGACATGGATGGCATTCTGTGGAGAATATACAGGAGTAAATGTCATACTCTGGTTTCTCAGGTTTAGGGCAGGACAAGAACTAAGGGCCCAAGTGATGGAGGAGGGAATAGGAAATCTAAGAGACGTATTGAGGGTGACAAAAGCCTGGGGATATTAACTCACTCTGACATAGAATTCTGAGTAGTGAGGGAAATGGATGGGAAGCTGGCCAGAGATGAACTAAGAAACAGATAAGTGTTGCTGGGGAACAAATACTAAGCAGAAGTACTTAGCACTTCAACTAGATGGTAGAAGTGATAGGAAGTCGGGTTCATTACAGTGGATAATGTAAAAATTGTTGTTTTATAAAACAAAAACAGAGCAAGGCCTAAAAAATAACCTGGGTCAAAATGTGATTGCCAATTATATTAAGGCTAACTTGACACAAACCTATGTGATAGAATAAGTTAAAGAGTCAATATATCTCTTAATATGATAAGTAAGCTTATATGACCTCTTCGTATGGGTCCTTTCAAACTCATTCAGCTTAGTGTTATCTTAGAATCACATGACCATTCCAAAATTTCCTGATGTTTTGGTGTTATTATAAATCTAACAGGTGATCAAAATGTCATTGCTCCACCTCTCAGCAAAACTTCAAGCTATATAAACTAATGCAAAATCATATTGCCATATACTGTTTCCTCCATTGAATAAGTGTCTTGCCACTTGTCACCGGGACATTCCTATTTGTTTTTTCTTGCTCTCATTTCCTTTGGATAGTACCTTGGTCCATGAATCATCTAGAAACTTTGTATTTTTGCAATCAAAAGAAGTTTGTCTGAATTGCCAGTTTGTCTCCCACTTTTTTCTGGCTTCTAATCAATTTTTTAGTTGAGTAATAAAAATTAGAAGCTTATGGTTCCCTAAACAACCAGAATTTTCATATTTCCTTGTAATAAGTTATTTTTACATTATAGATCAGTTTTTATCAGAAATTTATTTTAGTAACCACCAAGAAATCCATTCTACACACCATCCTAAAACTTTGTTTTGGGTGTTTGTATGCCTGTTTGTTTATGATAATATTTTCCTATAGTCCCCAGCTAGCCTGGAACTTGCTATGTAGACCAGTCTGACCTCTATTTCATAGAGAGCTGCCTCCCTTTGCCTCCTAATGCTAGGATTGAAGGCATGTGCCACCACACCCCACTGAAGTTTATTTGAAAGCAGAAGTCCTAGGTACTTTGGAGCAGTTTCTCTAACCTTTTTCATGTAATAACACACATAGAAAATACCCATAAAGCATAGTGGGGTAAGCTGTGGGGTTCTAACCATCCATAAAGGGGCTCATGAAAACAAATTCAACATATTCTTATTACATAACTATGATAGAAAGTAAAATACAGAATAATGTGAAGATATTAGTTGTTCAACTTAAAACTCCCAAATAAACATTTAAAAGTTTTCGAAGAGAAATCAAGCTATATCTTATCATGAATTAGCATTGTATCAAGTTATGTGTTAAAGTAGCCACATGAAATTCCTGCTCTAAAACATTTAATGATGTTCTCTTCTCCTTCCTATAAATCACCAGGGGCAAAGCTCACCTCAAAGATGAATCTTGGTTAAGAGGAAACAGGATTGCTTTTTCTCTAATTGGCAAGACAGTCTCACTAGTAACCTGAATGTGGGTAATTTCATTTCTTCTTTATTTCATTGAAATGCTTATAATAATGTAAACTGATGTCTAATCACTTGAACTTTCTCACATCAAGAATCCCCAAGTATGTGGTGGTGGTAGTGGTGGTGGACATGTCTTTAATCCCAGCACTTGGGAGGCAGAGGCAGGGGGCTCTCTGTGAGGCCAGTCTGGTCTACATAGTGAGTTCCAGGCCAGCTGGGGCTACAGGGAGACCTTGTCTCAAAAGATAAAACAAAGACAACAAAAATCCGAAGGTATGGGACTCGTGAGATGGCTCAGTGGTTAGAGGTGCTTGCCACCAAGCCTGACACCTGATGATCCCTGAGACCCCCGTGGTGGACGGTTCAACAACTCCTGCAACTTGTCCTCTGACTTCCACCCTTGTGCCACAGTGCTCGTCTGCGCCCCCTCCCTGCGCACAAAATAAATTAAAGTGTAATTTAATTTTTTAAAGGAATTTCTGAGCAATGCAACACTAATATGTTTTTCTATTGGTCTTTACAGTGAGAACCCCAATGAAGTTCTCCACTAGACTACCTCTAATCTCAGTTTTCCTTTAGACCCACTAGCTTTACTAGTAAACATATTTCCATACGTTCCTTGTGATTTTTATTAAGTTCATTTTAGTCGTTAAAATTGTCAAGTAAACCAATTTTTTGAAATCAAATTTCTCAGCAACACTGCACTCTGAAGATTACTGACATTAAAAATTATTTTATCTCCTAATCTGCAGAAAAAGGTAAGAAACGATCAAACTCCATTGGTAGGGAGCTTGCTAGGAGACAGCAAAGGACTGCTTCATCCCATACAGTTACATATAGATAGAACCATGTGTCTTGGGTTTTATTAACATACCTTTAAAGTGGAATTCACATCACAGGTGAATGAGCAGACCAGGGTGCCCACGGAACAACCTGAGGGATTACACACATCTTGAGGTTCAGTGAGCAAGGAACAGGCAGATGGGGAACCCCCATCTCCTTTCACACACGTTCCAGCTGCTCAAATCCTGTGCTTGGATTATAGCCACAAAAGCCTGCTTGTTTTAATACATCAATGCTCCAAATCCTTGAGTAATTCATTTGGTACTTTTTGGTAGGTTGGATAACATTCTCGCAAGCGTTATTCTCCAGGGATTCTAACTAATGCCATTTATCAAACACCATTAGATGTATTAAGACCCTGGCATAATTTGCCTCCCTGGTACCATTTCATTCACTTGCTATTTTTTCCATGCAGTAGACTGAGAAAAATATGAATGGGGCGTACAATACAAATTTGAAACAGCCCTCATTATATTCCTATGTGATTTATATTTCATCACTCTGCAAGGGAACCTTGTGCTACAGTACACATAGGGCATGCCACCAATGCATCTTCTAGTAGTATTATTCCAAAGTAGTCCTTTTTCTATTTCCTTTGCTTCAGTTGGCCCTAAATGTGGTCATTTCTCAGAAAGGTTAGTAAAACAAGTGATTCTTTAATTTTGGGTCTTTATCTCTTAATTATGTGACTGTTAATTCATTTCTTGACCTCTATCTGATGTAAACTACCGTTTATGATGCATGCTTTTGCAAATAGTTTTCTAAAGCAATGGTATCCTAAGTGTGTTTTGGAAACTTCTGAAAGACCTTGAGGCTTTGAAAGGGAGGTATCTATGAAGTCAAAGCTATTTTTGTAACAATGCTATCATTTTATGCCTTCTTCGCTCTACAGATGTGCAACAGAGTTTCTAAAAGCTATACAATTCAATACAAGAAGATTTGAAAATTGAATTATCTTATATCAAGCCAGACATTGAGATAGTTGTAAAAGAAATGCCATTTACATTAACCTTTAAGGGATTTAGTGTTATTTTAAAATATCTTTAATTTTAATTGATAAAATAAATACTAACAGGCATAAATCATATTAACAAAAATTATTTGTGGTCCTTAATAATTTTTGACAATATAAAAGAGTCCTGAGATAAAAAATAATTTTAAGAACCAGCTGGTGAGATGGCTCAACAGGTAAAGGCACAAGCAAGATGACCTGAGCGCCATACCTGTGACCCATGTGGTGAAAGGAAGGAATTGACTCCAGCAAGTTGTCCTCTGATTTACACATGCATGCTATGGCACATGTATACCAAACGCACAAACACACACACACACACACACACACACACACACACACACTATGTCATTTTAAAAATCAACAAAATCTCAGTGTTCTCATCCTGGTAAGATGGTTCAGCCAGCAAAGGCACTTGCTGCCAAACCTGAGGATCTGAGTTTCATTCTTGGGACCAACATGGTAGGAGAAAACTGACTCTCAGAAGTTGGCCTCTGACCTCCACACATGCACTCTTGGCATACACATGCCCCCCCCCCACAAAATAAATAAACAAAAGTTTTAAGAACCATGCTCAGAAGAGCATGTTTATTTGTGTTCATTAGGGATTTTCTATTAAGACCCTGGCATAATTTGCCTTCCTGGCACCATTTCATTCACTTGCTATTTTTTCCATGCAGTAGACAGAAAAATATGAATGGGGCATACAATACAAATTTGAAACAGCCCTCATTATATTCCTATATGATTTATATTTCAATTAATGAATGTCCTGTGAGTCTTTTTAAAAGGTACTGAACTAATTAGTAAAATGTACAAATGCTTAAGATTATTCCTTATATGGGAAATACCATATACAAAGTGTTTAATGAGGCTACAGGCCTCTAACTACAACAGATCAATTTTCAAAGAAAATCAGGTTGTCTCTTCTTAAGAACATTTTTAAATAAGTGATAAAAATTTTGAAAAATTGAGTATTTAGTAAGGGTAAAGTTTGGAAAATAATGTAATACTTAAATTCTAGATTTTAATGTATTGATATTTATTTCAAGAACTACATAATTAAAACACTCAGCAAAATGTTTTTCATAAGATATTAAAGGCTTATAGTCTCCACTGAATAATTAAATTATTTTCCATTTTTATTTTTAGACATAAGCATTAATTTCTGTAAACAAAAATGAGTCGTTATAAAAAATCAATGAAGTATCATATTTGAGATATGTGTTAAATATCAAATACCAAGAATAGGCAAGCACAGTGTTGCCTGCCTGTGATCCCAGTACTTGGGAGACAGAAGCAGAAACATCTGAGTTGAGGCTAGCCTGGGTATACAGTGAGATCTTGTCTCAAAAGTCCAAGGGCTAGGGATGAAGCTCAGTGGTAAAATATTTGGCCAGTCTGCTCAAGATCTTAGGTTTGACCCCTAGCACAGAAATCTGAAAAGAAGGACATAAATTAGTCATAAATAAGCAAGTTTAATTTTTATTAGAAACAGGCAGTGTAAAATAATCATATTAAAAATAATCATAATAATCATAGTAAAAATAATCATATACTTCATTGTAAGAACATAATGTGGAAAATCAGATCAAACTATATTAAAGGGAAAAAATGCACAAAGATTGACACTGATAATAAATATATTGCAGTTAAATAAAAATTCACATTTACAGGGATAGTTTTATGTGATCAATAATACAGAAAGCCCTATATTTGTGTCTTGGTGACAAGATACATAAAACTTTAAGCATAAAAACAAGAAGTACTGAAATCTGGAAGTTTACTGACTGTACCAAACAGTATTAAAATATAATTTCAATTATTGTAAGTTTATAAATGGTTGTAAATTTTGTATCACTATAAAATGTTTACAATGTCAGTCTCTCACAGTATACCTGTTAACCAGTCTGTCATGGTCATAGTAGGGAGCTCAGCTTTGGAGAGTCAAAAAGGCACAATAGGATTTGATGGTAAAATGTACACTGCAAAAAATATTTGTTGCTACTCAGGTTTTCTAGGAAAGCACAGTATAGTCTCAAGATGAACTCTGAGGCCATGTACAGTTTGAACAGATGAAAGAAAGGAGGGCAATTCAAGTAGCAGCAACCTCTCAAGGGAAGAGGCTAGAGAAGAGAGAGAAGGCTATAGACCTGTGAATGGTATGTGAGAAAGTATATACTTTGGAAATCGAATTCCTTAGAAAATGGCCAGAGTAGACAATATTAGTAATTCATGTTGGCAACATAACAGAAAATTTGTAGTTATGAATATGTGAAAAGCATAGAGAACCTTGACAGTTAGGTTCTTCTTTGAGAGCAGGGCTCTCTGGTCTAGAAAGGCAGTCGAGAAGATAGATCTGGCAACCCTAGGTAGGGTGGACCCAGAGAATGACCTCTGATGAGGATGCCAACTAGGAGGCTGAACAACACATGAAGGACTGAAACAGATAAAGAGGGGTAGGAGTAGAGAGAATAGGATGACTTGGAGATATATCAGAGTAATTACCAACATGATTTAGTGAGATTCAACAGGCTGAAAAGAATGCATGACTCCAGGCTTAGAGACCATAGGACTGAAGGAATGCCAGAAACATGATTTGGTAAGAGTTTGGTGGTCTAGGGTGTAGCTCAGTGTGTGTGGAGAGAGAGAGAGAGGGAGAGAGAGAGAGAGAGAGAGAGAGAGAGAGAGAGAGAGAGAGAGAGAAGAGAGAGAGAGAAGAGAGAGGAGAGAATTGGGGAAGAGGGTAATAGTGAGTTCTTTGGGAAAGACTGCTAACTCTCATTTAGGAGAAGGAAGACTTAGAGGAAGGCAGAGGAGCAACGCTGAGGAAAATAGAGACACAAGGATGGTGTGTGCCACCAAAATAAGGGAAAGCCCCAGCAAGCAAAGGACAGTCATGTCTAACAGGCTACCTCCTGCACTAGATGGACTGTGTGTTCAAGTCCTGTCCCTATCACTTATTAGCTGCATGTTGTATACCTATTAGCTGCATGTTGTATCCCCATTACTCTGACTAAGCAACTTAAGGAATAAAGGATTTATTTTGGCTTACAACTCGAGGGTAAGTCCATCATAGCCCAGCAGGAGCATGTGGCTATTGCTTTTATTGTGTCCACAGTCAGGAAGCATAGAGAGATAAATGCTTGTGCTCAGCTAGCTTTTTCCTTTTTATGAAGTCCTACACCCCATGAGATGGTGCTGCCTACATTTAGGGTTGATCTTCCCACCTCAGTCTACCTAATGCAGATATCCCTCACACACATGCCCAGAGATTTGTCTCCAAGATGATTCTAGAATTTGCCGCGTTCACAATATAAACCATCACAATTCCTTCCCTTGTCAACTGGACACCCAAACATCTCACTTTTAAACCATAACCTTCCAGTCCTTGTCCCCATAGGCCCATGACCATCTCCAAATGAAAAATACATTCAGTGCAACTTCATAAGTCCCTATATTCTTTAACAGTTCCAACACTGTTTAAAAGTCCAAAGCCCAACTCTCTTCTAAGACTCAAGGCAATTTCTTACTGGTGATCATCTATAAAATAAAAAACAGGTTACATAGTTCTAACATACAATGGCACAAAATAAACATTTCCAATCCAAAAGAGATGAATGGGGCATAGCAAAAAGTGATCAGACCAAAGGTAGACCAAAATCCAACAGGGCAAAAATCACATCCTGTGTTTCCATGTCTGGTGTTTGGAGATCATGATGGAATCATTTCAACTTCAAATGATTATAGCTCCATTCCTTCAGCTCTGCTGCCTGCATCACATATAGCCTGTCTCTTGGGCTGGCTCCATTCCATGCCTGCAGCTTTCCTAGACAGGCATCCTGTGATCCTGACATCTTCAACATTCTGAAGTCTCTATTGCAATTCAGGCTTCTCACCTTCAGGGCTTCATGCAGTGGTCTCTCAGGGCCTCCTTGCAGGGAGTCTCATCCTGCCATACACTGCCTGGGCTTGCTTACTCTCTGAAACCATGGATCAAGACTCTATGACCTTTTCAATCTTGCACCTTTCTTGCCTACAAAACGTGGGCAATCCTGCCAGGTTCTGCTGCCAGCTTAAGATGTAGCCTGAGGGGCTGGAGATATTGCTCAGTGGTTAAGAACACCCACTGCTCTCGCAGAGGACGGGTTTGATTCCCAGTATCCACATGGTGGCTAACAACCATCCATAACTCCAGTTCCGGGGGATCCAACACCCTTTTCTGACCTCCGCAGGCATTGCATGACATGGATGCACTTACATATGTGCAAGTAATACATATACAGTAAAATAAAAATAATTTTAAAAATTTTAATGTGGCCCGGTCTCCTTGCACCATAGCTATAGCAGCCTCTGCATGCCTTAGTGACTAAATCTACAAAAACACTTTCTTAGGAAGTTGTTTTGAGCAGGGAACCCCTTCAGCAGCATTTTGAGTTCAGGTTTTCTCCTTTCAAATTTTCATTTTTGCCCAGTTGGAGCCTTTGATGGGTGGGATCTTGCCTTCAGGGTAACCTGAGATCTCTTTAACAGTTACATGTACTTTGTCATCTGCACTCTCCTTGTCTGCAACTTTAGAATTGCTCATGCAACTTACCTTTCTAAAATTTATATCTTCTTTGCACTCTCTCACTATAGGTCTGAATAAAAACACTGAGCAGTAAGAATGTCAAAGCCCAGATCTTATACTATCATGAAATTTCCTCCACAAACACATCAGTCTATTACCTTTTTATTTTTAAGATAGGCTCTCATTATGTAGCACTGACTGGCCTTGAGTACCCAATGTAGAACAGGCTGGCCTTGAACTCAGAGATCTTCTTGGCTCTGCCTCCCAAGTATTAGTCCATTACTTTTTAATTGAGCCTCATGCAAGTTCTCCTAAAAGTCCTTGCTTCCCTCTGAAACCTCATGAACTGAACCTCCACGATCTAGATTTCTTTTGGCATTCCTGATCTTCCAAACTCCTACCAGAATGGTCTATTAAGCTTTGATTATACAACATTCTAGGTCCTTTCTAGCCCAAAGTTCCCATTTCTGCCACAATCCTTCAAACCAGCTCAAAAGACCTAAGAACAACTTGGCAGCAGGGACTCCACTTTTTGGTAGCAATTTCCTGTTAGTTACTTTCCTCATTGTTGAGAGGTTTATGTTAGGCTTAGAGTTTAAGGGAAGTCCACTATGGGACAGCATGGCAGCAAGAGCTTGAGGTTTCTCATCACATTGCATCTGTAGTCAGGAAACAGAGAGAGATGAATGCTTATGCTCAGCTAGCTTTTTCCTTTTTATGCAGCCCTGCATTCCAGCTGATGGGATGGTGCTACCCACAGTTAGGGTGGTCTTTCCACCTCAGTCAGCCTAACGCAGATATCCCTCACAAGCATGCCCAGAGATTAGCTCTAAGGTGATTCTAGATCTATCAATTATCATTTCTGTCATTGCAAAACCTTTCATTTCTTTTTATAGTTTCACCATCTGTAAAATTATATCTACTTTTGGGATATTTTAAGAATTAAAAGTGAAAATGTAATCATGAATCTTGACACAAGAAATTAATAGATGCAATTGATAGTTTTAAAGGAATAACAGTGCTTAGAGGAGAAAAATGGAAAGGATTAAGAAATACTGATCATTGAGAAAAGATAATGTGTATAGAGAACATACTAGAGATGTTTTGCTCCAAAATTGAGAGAAGTCATAGGAAAGTTGTTAGAAAAGGGTGAAGTACAGGCTTTGCCTTCCTTTGCTGTATACTAACCATGAGTTATCATTGTGATTCTTGTCAGATTCTTTGTAATTCAGTTTGACCCATCTTTTAATTTACATCTTCTTGTTGTAGTCTACAGAGTAGAAATCAAATAATTGTACAACCAATGAAAGACCCTGGGGGATGGGGAGATAGCTTAGCAGTTAAAGGTACTTGCTGAGCAACCTTGAGAAGTTCAGATCCCAGCACCCACATAACGAGTGTCCCATGTATGCTTATAATCCCACCCTTGAGGGGAGTAGAGACAGAAGGATCACTAGGATGGGCTGGCCTCCAGACTAGCCAAGAAAATGTAAGCCCCAGGTTCATGGAGAGTCCCTGCCTCAAAAAGGATAGGCAAAAGTGATAAAGAAGGACATTCAATGTTTTCTTCTGGCATATATACATACATGCACACATGCACACAGACACACACACACAAATAATCTTTTAGAAAATAGATTCTGACAAAATATGTGGAGAGAGTACAATATGGCAAACACTATGGAAAACAGTATCTTTGTTCCTCAAAAAATTTGGCTTAAATTATGAAATAACCCAGCAATTCCTCTTCTGGTTATATACCCAAAAGAATGAAAGCAGGGCACAACTAGATGTTTGTATACACACATCATAGCAGCATTATTGAAACAAAAGTTGACAACAGATCAAATGTCCATCGATGGATGAATGCATAATAACAAAATGTAAAATAACAAAACAGCGTGCATGTTTATGGAATGTCATGCAGGTATAAGAACGTAAGACATTCTGGCACATGCTACAACATGGATGAAGCTAAAAGATGTAGTAAGTGAAAAAAGCCAGACCCAGAAGGGCAAATACATGATCCCACATACATGAGGTACCTGAAGGTAGTCAAATTCATAGGCACTCAAGGTAGAATTGTGGTTGCCAATGACAGAGAGAGAGGAGAGGGACTTGCTGTTCAGTGCACATGAAACTTTTGTTGGGGATTATGGAAAAACTATGGGGATAGATAGTGGCAATGACTGCACAATGTGATGTGCTTATGCACTGAAAATGCGTGATGGTAAATCTGATACATATTTTATCACTATAAAATAATACGCACACAAAATGGGCAAACTAAGGCACTGCTCTTTGCTAAATAGAATGGGTGAAAAGTCATCAAAAACCATTTGTAATGCTGAGTATGGTACTGCAATCCCAACAACTGAGAGGTGGAGGCAGAAGAACCAGAAGTTCAAAGTCATTCTCACTACAGAATGAGCTTGGAGGCCAGCTGAGGCTGCATGAGACCCTGTCTCAAAAACCCAAAACCAAAAGTAACTTGCAACAGTAGCTTTGAAAAATATATTTTATGCATAAAAAATAAAATGTGTAATATAAATGTAGGCATAAAAATAATGAAGCTTATATTTGAGGAGGAAGCATAAAAATTTACTTTATGTTAATTAGTAGAGGTGATAAACATTGCCAGTGAAGTCTACCTGATGACTTTATATCCATACTCAGGTGCCAAGGATCCAAGTGTAACCGACTGTGACTAGTAATAATCAGATATATAGAGATTAGAGACGTGTACAAACATCTAAGTGTTAGTAGCATTAAAAATGAATCTTTCTGTAGGAAACAGCATATTTTAAAATGAAATGGAAATCTTTTTTAAAGGTTAAAAACTCATTCAATTCTATGTCTTACAGGGTTTATCCTGAGCTCAATATTGTATAACTGTATTAAGTCAACTGTGAACATAAAAATTTACAGCCACTTTTGAAAGAGATGTAATTTCCTTGCTCTGGAAATTGTTATTGAATATGTTAAAGCTGTAATGAAATGCTTCTCTTAATCATGTGGTTATTAAATTTAAAAAAAATGAAGCTAACATCTAGGTGCTTACCATCTAGCTTAAAACCTTGAGTGTTACTGAAGCATCAAGACCCTTCTTGCATCTCCCTAGTGACACCCCCTCTCCCACCAGTATAACTGCCAGTTCTGGATTTGCATTTATTACCCCCTTTCTTCATTACAATACTGGGGGAAGGAGAGGAGCCCAAAGGATGCCCTACTTTCCCCTGTGCACTGTGAGACTCCCCCAGTGACTATGTCGCTCCTTTACTAATAGAAAATGATGCTGTCTCAGTAGCTGAACTTTTATCTTGATGCAGGGAGTCTTTCTTCCTAAAAGTGATTTATCTTAAAGTCTCTCTTGTCTGATACTAACGTATCTAAATCAACTTCTGTTTGGTTGTTTACTTATTTATGTCTTGCTACCTTCATTCTTTCTGTGTCTGTGTTTTTTTCCACCTATGACTCTCTGATCATTTCTGTATTTAACATATTTAGCACTATTTCCTTTTATTGTGATTATTGATAAACATGGAATCTTCCCTATCTTTAGTCCATATTGCCTCTCCTCACCCTCCCCCTGCCTGTTTTGCCTTATTTTGGATTAAGATGGGGTTTAAGGGAGTGTATTTAAATTTTTTTATCCTTTTTACATGTATGGTAGCTCTATTACTTTCATAACTTATAATAATGTGTAAAAGGTATTAGTAAAATGTATGCATTAGTTGGCTTTTTAAAAAAACATTTCATTATTTTTATTTTATGTATATAAATGTATTGCCTGCATGTATATAAGTGCACTCATGTCATGCAATGCCAGCAGAGGTTGGAAGAGGGCATCAGATCCCCTGGAACTGGAGTTACAGACAGTTGTTAGCTGCCATGTGAGTGCTGGGAACTGAACCAGGGTCCTCTGCAAGGGCAGTCACTGAGCCATCTCTCCAGCCCCTAGCTGGTATTTACAAAGTCTAAAATGAATCATTATCTTTTTCTTTTTTTGCTTCCACTTAAATCCATGTTTTATTTCTCCCAATCCTAGTAATAGCACAGAAATATGCACCCCATCCTATGCACCCCAAACTGGTATCCAGTAGGCTGAGATTACAGGGAGCCTTCTCAGCACTAGTGATACAAAGGGCTCCCAAATTCAGGGCACAAATGTGCCTCCAAGTACATGGAAGTCAGCAGGGCATTGGCCCCGATGTTGCAGCAGTCTGACTTGGCAATGCAACCTACATTTCTGAAACTGACAGTCTGTGGATGGGGAAGGTTGACATCTGAAGGAGTGAAGTTGAAATTGCCTTGTATTATCTCACCCTTTCAACATTAAACAGAGACCAAGAGAAAAATGATTCTAATATTTCACCACGTATTTCTTCTTATGCAGTCTAAGCTGAGAATGTCATGAATGTCATGTAAATAGGTCACTGCGAAATGCAGCAATTTAATTATTTTCCACTCAAAATAAGAAACAAACTAGTATGATCTCACTTCTATTAACTTTTGAAGGTTTACAGCAGTTAAAATATTTTTGCTCCTATGTCTGAAGGTTAAAAAAACATTTGTTTTTCATAAAATACAAGAGCAACCAATTTGACCATCAAGTAAAAGTAAAAACTGGGATTCATTTTAAATTAGTCCAAAGTGGCCTTTAGGAACTTAGTTGTAGACTGCTGCGCTAACACCATGACAAACCAAAGTGTAAGGTTGGGTTTGCTTTTGTTTTGCTTTTCTTTTCAGTATCCAATGTTCATGGAATAAGTTCTGGAAATCTTCCAATTGTAAGGCAGGGATCTGTTTGGATTCCACCATGGGTATGCTCCTTGGGTTGGATGCTGGAGGGTAAGGCACATTTTGCTGAACCTATGTTGACTACCTAGTAGTCATCAAGGTCAAAAAATTCATCGTCTCCTCCTTGGTATTCCATTCCCTGGACATCTACTCGGTACCTCAAGATGCATCCAATTCCACCAAATCCTTTCACAAATTGGGATCCTGCTTATGATTTATCTGTGAGAATTTCTAGTGTAGCTCCAAATTTTTTATAGTTGTTAGCAAACCATTCCAAGAGGGGCATGCTAGCAATCAGTTCATGTTCCTGTCCAGTCTCTTTGTCTATTAAGTGAGATTTATCCTTCTCTTGTTCTGGAGTTTAAATAGAGAATTTTCTCTTCTTCTGTGTCTTGGCAATGAATAACATGTCTCATTATATCCAGATTTTCATAGACTATTAGAATCTCTACAGCTCCCATTTCCAAAGCCTTTAGTGTATCTTCAACTCCAAAACAGTATTTGCCTGTGTCCTGGCTAATTTCATTAAAGTATCAACTTATTAATTTCTTCTCTTGAATGAATTTCACATTGGAGAGGACCTCAGCAGGTAATTCAATAGTTTGGTTGAATCCATTTTCACCACCGTAGGATATATCAACTAATTTTAAAACTTTTTTGATTGAAACCTCTGATCAAACATACCAGATTGACTTAGTTCAGTTTTAAAGTCAGCTGATCCAGCTAAAACGAGACCAACCACATTCACTTTGTCCCCAGAAATAAACAGCTACACAGCAGTCTCTGCTACTTTACAAACATAGTTATGTGACTTTTCCATTTGTAAATCAGCAAAACGCAAGGCTGATTAACCTCCTCTGCCATGTTTCTTTGGGAGATCCAGTGAATTTGTACAGGACTTCTCTGGTGTTTCCTTGGAGTGTGCCAAAAAGCACCACTGCCATCTATTACAATAAAGCCAAACTTGCTGTCATCTGAAAGTAGTGCTATAAGAGCCTTTGTATGAAATTTGTTGTCACACAAATACAATGATGTATTAATTGGTTTGAAAGGTTCAAAGTCAATGTGGCCTTTCTTTTCCTTTCCTTCTTCTGTTACAATTGTTCTAGAGTAAACAACCAGACCGTTTGGAGGTACTTTGTTATAAAGTTTGAGTCTCTGTTGTACAGATGTAATGGCTCCCAGGACTGAGAGGCAGTTTACTCATGACTTAAAGTTAGATGCAATTCCAAATTCATCTGCTAATTTTTTTTTTCATTACAGCTTTAACATATTCAGTAACACACTCCAGAGCAACTATACATCTCTTTCAAAAGTGGATGTAAATTTTTAGGTTTACAGTTGAATTAATACACTTATACAATATTGAAATCAGTATAGACACTGTAAGATATAAATTGAATGAGTTTTTACCCTTTAAATATCTCCATTTCATTTAAAAATATGCTGTTTCCTACATTTTTAATGCTACTAACACTTAGATGTTTGCACGTGTCTTTAATCTCTATGTTTCTGATGATTACTAGTCACAGTCGGTTACACTGACTTAGTATGGAAATAAAGGCATCAGATTTCACTGGTAATGTTTATCACCTCTACTATTTAACATGAAGTAAATTTTTATGCTTCCTCCTCAAATATGTCTTTTTTAAAAAAATTGTTGATTTTTCTGTGTGTATATCAAACACAACATCCTACACAGTCTTATTCATCTATATACCCACTTCCCAAATGGTACCCTCCCATAGCCTCCCCCCTCCCACATGCTGGAGCCCACATACTCTGTCATCCCTGTTACTGTCCTCTGTGTTGTCGACACCCACAGCCATTATCCAGTGCCTGTCCATCTGCTTAATCTAGTCAGCCTATCTAGAGATTCTTGTTTTAGGAAGATCAGCTGTTCCTCATCTAGCAGGAATCAGTTGTCAATATTCCTTTAGATAAGATTGGGGTCTGCTCTTCCTTTTCCAAGTCTATGCTGGGTTACTGTCTGGGAGTCTCTTGTGCTACCTTGGCCAATAACTCAAAGGTCACAGAAGGTATCACCTGACTGGCATTTTTTCTTGTTATGTAGCCTTTAGCTGTACATATGGATTCTTAAAAATTGTATTGACTCCATTAATCTTTGGTTATACTTTCCTTTTGGGTGTTTAAGACCCTACATGTGGCCCAAATGAAACAATTTATTTTTACTTTTAAGGTCATTTGAGGATCTGTTCCTCGGGGATAACATGGGCTTGGAAGAAGCCACTGGATCCTTACTTTAACCAGTTCCGTCTATGTAAAGATAAGTCAAAGGTCCTGCTCGACCATGGCTGGCTTCACTTGGAAGCATGGAGGAAATGTTTCCTCTGTGTTGACCCTCCTCTTTGTAGACTGGGCACTGGTTCAGGTCCATCTGGTGGGGTCTCCATGGCCTCCTTGCTCAAGAGGACAAGTGACTCACCACAGTTACAGAACATTTTGAGAGACGCTCATAGTCCCCTGGAACTTAGTCGACCTAGGAGGGCAAGCAGCAAAAACTTTCCTTTGTGCCCCCTCACCAAATTAGTATAGGCCTCACAGTATGGCTGTTAAACATCCAAGACGGTTAGTCCCACCAGTCTGGAACTTTTAATTACCATATGCCATGTAGCTAGAGCCTGGGCAAAGACCAAACACTCTCAGATAAACATTGTCTAGGCATATATTACATTCTTTGATCTGATTGTATGTATAATTAATTTGTCAGTAGGTTGTTGGCCTAATGTGGTTCCCTCTGGTTTTCTAAAACTAGCTAGGAATTGTTTATCTCTCACATTGTCTAACTCTTCCACCATGGTTTCCCCATTTAAGATGCCCCTGTTTTTTCCATTTCTCTCTTAATAATACCCTCCTCCTATGGTCCCACCTCTCTTGAGCTCCTTCTTTCCCTTTATCCCCTAGGTTCCTTGTATAACCTTCCCTTCCCCCTCCCCTTAAAATAATCCCATTATTGTCCATATCTCCCTAGTTAACACCTATTTTCTACTGTTCTTCTCTTTCAGATTCTTTCTTTTCCTTTACTTCCATGGTTCCTCTTCATTATCCTGGTTCCTGTTGTTATATCTGGATACATATTCACTTATCAGGATTTGGTGCTAGGATCCACATATGAGGGAGAACATACGCTGTTATTTTTATTTTCTTTTCTGAGTCTGTGTTAATTAGTATATGTTTCTAGTTCCATCCATTTACCTGCAAATTTCATGATTTCATCTTTCTTTACCGCGTTACTTCACTTAGTATAACAGTTTCTAGTTCCATCCATTTACCTGCAAATTTCATGACTTCATCTTTTTTTTTACTGTTGAGTAAAATTCCATTGTATAAATGAACCACATTTTCATTACCCACTCGTCAGTTGAGGGACACTTAGGTTGATTCCATCTCTTAGCTAGGAGTGGTATAACTGGGTCAAATGGTAGGTTCATTTGTAGGTTTTTTTTTCTTTTTGGCCTTTCTGAGACAGGGTCTCTCTGTAGCCCCAGCTGTCCTGGAACTCACTATGTAGACCAGGATGGCCTTGAACTCACAGAGATCTGCCTGCCTCTGCTTCCTGAGTGCTGGGATTAAAGGGATGTGCCACCACACCCAGCCATTTGTAGTTTTTTAAGATTTCTCCACACTGCTTTCCATAGGGGTTGAACAAGTTAGCAGCCCCACAAGCAGTGGATGAGTGTTCCCCTTTCCCCACATTTCATATCATTTGTTCTCTTGGTCTTAGCCAGTCTGATGGGGTAAGATGAAATCTTAAAGTGGTTTTAATTTGCATTTCCCTAATTATTAGTGATGTTGAACATCTTTTAAGATTCTTCTTAGCCATCTTTAGTTCTTCCTTTGAGAACTCTCTGTTCAGCTCCTTAGCCCATCTTTTAATTGAGTTGCTTCCTGTCTTGATTCTCTGTTTTTTGAGTTAGTTATATATTCTGGATGTTAAACCTCTGTCATACGTGTCACTGGTGAAGATTTTCTCCCATTCTGTGGGTTTTCTCTTCACATCCCTGGTTGCCTCCTTTGACATACAGAAACTTTTTCGTTTAATGAGGTCCCATTTGTTGATTCTTGACCTTGTTTCCTGAGCAATTGATGTCCTTTCCTACAGTTTTCTTCTAACAGTTTCAGAGTTTCAGGCTTTACATTGAGGTCTTTGATCCATTTGGAATTGACTTTTGTGCAGGGTGAAAGATAGGGGTTTAGTTTCATTCTTCTACAGGTGGAGATCCCGTTTTGCAAGCACCATTTGCTGAACATGCTGTCTTTTCTTCAGTGAATATTCTCGGCCCCTTTGTCAAATATCAGGTGGCTGAAATTGTATGTACTCATATTTGGCTCTTCAATTTTGTTCCATTGGTCTATGGGTCTATTTTTGTGCCAGTACCATGTTGTTTTTATGACTATAGCTCTGTAATGCAGCTTAAAATCTGGTATAGTAACCCCCCCAGCATTGCTTTGGCTATCCACGATCTTTTATGCTTCCATATGACTCTTAGAATGTTTTTTTTCCAATTCTGTGAAAAATGTCATGGGGATTTTGATTGGCATTGCATTGAATCTATAAATGGCTTTTG
>NW_008346548.1:11300821-11301706 GCF_000622305.1 Nannospalax galili | reverse complement strand
AAAAAAAAAAAAAAAAGATAATTTGACCTCTTCTTTGCCAATTAGCACTCCATTAATTTCCTTCTTATTTTCTTAGTGCTCTGGCAAGAGTTTTGAGCACTATATTGAAAAAAGGAGTGGAGATAGTGGACAGCCTTGTCTGTTTCCTGATTTTAATGGGAACGCTTCCAGCTTTTCTCCATTTAGAATGATGTTGACTGTGAGTTTGTTGTATATAGCTTTAATTATGTTGAGGTATGTTCCCTGAAGTCCAATTCCCTCTAGGACTTTTAACGTGAATGCATTTGGCTTTTGTCAAAGACCTTTTCTGCATCTATTGAGATGACCATAAGGTTCTTGTCTTTGAGCCCATTTATATGATTTATGACGTTTATTGACCTACACATATTGAACCATCCCTGCTTCTCTGAGATAAAGCCGACTTGATCACGGTGGATGATCTTTTTGATGTGTGTCTGTATGCATTTTGCAAGTATCTTGTTGAGAATTTTTACAACTATGTTCATTAAGGATATGGGTCTATAGTTTTGTTTTTTGGTTGTATCTTTACCTGGCTGTGGTAGCAAGAGTGATGCTGGCTTCATAAAAGGAATTTAGAAGTTCTCCCTCCATTTCTATCTTTTTGAATAACTTAAGTAGTATTGGATGTAGATCCTCTTTAAATGTCTGATAGAATTCTGCTGCAAATCCATCTGGACCTAGGCTTTTTTTAGTCGGGAGGTTTTGTATTACTGTTTCAATTTCTTTTTGTGTTATGGGTCTGTTTAAGCTGTTAATCTCTTCTTGGTTTAGTTTTGGTGGTTCCCATGCCTTTAGATATCTCTATTTCTTTTAGATTTTCAAATTTAGTAGCATATAGGTTTTTAATGTATTCCATTAAAAATG